>NC_091756.1:53243840-53543840 GCF_043380555.1 Nothobranchius furzeri | reverse complement strand
AGTCGAAGTCGACTCGATTTTCATTGCTTGACGATTGACCTTAAAAAAAGTAAGTCATGCAGTCCCTAGTATAAGCACTGTGTAACTGTAGTACACAGCAATTAGCAGCCATTATAGTCGGTGGGAGGATTTCCAACGGCGCCGTGTTTTGACGCCAAAAGCATAGCACTAAATTTACTCTTTGAGTGAGCACTGCGCTTCTAGAATGCGCCAAGCTCAGAAGTTCAAATCGGGCAAGACAGGAAGTCAAACACGAGAGCAGTGTAAAACATCCGGAAATGTTCAAAATAAGAGGTGCAGATCAGTTGCTTAACTTGTAAAATAAATATGCCATTATCTATGAAACCTCCATTGCCACAGTAAGCAGAACAGAAAATAAAACAGACGTTTTTGGATACATCTGTCATCTTTCTTCTGGATGGCGAAATCACGTGTGATTTTGCGATGTTGTGGGGCCAGCTACATGGAACGCTTTCACTACTGACTTGGTTCTGAATCACTCCCGTTGCTGCCGAGGACGTGCTGCTGAGCATGCAGGAAAAATGCGTCTATCACGTTACACGTCCCTTATGCAGCCAGTGGAAAGGCCAGCTTATCTGAAGACTTCATTTTAGTTCCACCAGATTTAAACAATGTTTCTCCACGCTACTGGAGAACTTCTGTGTTTTGGTTTGAAAATTCACTTCGATTAGCCCTACTGTTAAAAAATTATATTTAGAGGAGAAGAAACAGCCTTGAATTAAACATTTAAGCTGTCATAGCAAATTTAAAGAAAAAGCTAGATTTTGAACACAAACACGTCATGGAACAGTCGCCCTTCCCCTCGGACATCTTTCATTAAACACTTCTGCCAGAACCGGAAACTCACAAATGGCCCTTCTCATGATGGCTCCTCTTAAAGTACATTTTGTGTGTGGAGCACGTATTCCCACTAGGGATGCACAATATATCAGCATCAATATTGGTATTGGCAGACAGACGTTAGTCATTTTTTAACATATCAGTATGGGTCCGATAAATAAAACTGGGCCAATATTAACAACCGATATTTTTCTCATCTTGTTTCCATTTGTTTTATCAGTTTCAGAGGGTGAGGGGGGTGATGTGTATTTGTTTAGTCATGCGACAGTGATTGTAATCGTCTCAGAAGAGTAAATGTGTGTTGTGTGTGTGCTTAACATAAATTCTACTTTAATAATTTTCATTCTATACAAAATCTGATGATTTTAGAAGCATTAACCCATTGGGTGCCAGAGCTTTTTTCAAGAAAATATTAAATTTTGACATGACTATTTCAAAAGGTTATAGCTTGGAAATGGTCAGAGATCGAGGCAAACTGTAAACGAGAAAAACATTTCATCTTCTTTTACATTGTTGCTACGCCTGTCACATTAGCTGCGTTTTACTATCATTTCTACATCCACCATGTCCCGAACACGGTGAAACAAACTTCAAATCCAACGTTTGGAGCTTGTAAACTCCATACACCTTACTCTCGTGCAGCACCAGCGTTATCTTTCTAGCTGGATGAGTCAATTTCTTCATCAGAGAGTCATATTCTGCTTCATAATCAGAGTCCGTCATGACCAGACAAAGAGATCAATCAACAAAGACCAGACCTGCCGGTTGTAAGTTTTATCCCTCTAATATTCACCCTCTTTGTGTTGCACTCGTCTCGTCCTCTCCCCGACCGCAAACCTCTCGGCGGGAGGCAGTTTTCAAATTCCAAAAACTCCGACACTTTCAATATAAACACACCCATAAGTGCTGCTCAGCTTGAAGATTACACATCTCCACTATCTTCTGGTGTAGAGTAGTAACTTTTTGGATTCCTTGACTTTTGATGTGCTAATAGTTTATCCGTTTAATTATAGATCCACTAGGATAAATACAATAAAATTTATCTTTCACCAAATAGAATATTTACTAAGACATCACAATATAACTGTAGACACATTACTTGTCCGTGTGGATGGCTGCTTATACTGAGCCAGGATTCTCTGGAGGTTTCTTCCTGTTAAAAGGGAGTTTTCCTCTCCACTGTCGCTTTATGCTTGCTTGGTATGAGGATTGCTGTATTGTCACTGACACCAGTCAGTGACTTGATGCAATTTGCTGGGTTCCTTATATAGGAAACATTATTTCTGATTGGCTTAATGAACTGACCTGAATTGGAATTTTTATTATGTGAAGTGCCTTGAGACGACTCTTGTCGTGATTTGGCGCTATATAAATAAACTTGAATTGAATTGACTTCATGAGGGATCATATTTGTCGTTTTGGTTAAAGTCAACAATGACGCTTGTTGCAATATTGCAACTTTGGCACTTAAAGGGTTAATGTCAGTATATCGGTATCGGCAAATATCGGTTATCGGCCATAACGGTGACATTAATATCTGTATCGGCACAAAAAAATTCATACCTGTGCATCCCTAATTCCCAACAGAAACACCACACTCTGTTTCATCCGAGGCAAAATAATTTGATTTTGGAAACTGTAAAGTGAGATCTCTTCAGTGTATTTTCTTCAGAACACATAGAATAGAATGGTATCCAGGTGATAAACTAAGAAGGTTGCAGATTAAATCCCAGCTGCAGCCTGACTGTGTGGAGTTGGCATGTTCTCATACATGTGTGGGTTATTTCCTCATACTCTGGTTTCCTCCCAGACCAAAAACATGCATGTTAGGTTAATTAGAGACTAAATTGCCTCTAGGTGTGGGAGAGTCTGTTCTGGTTGTTTGTCTGTGTCCCTGTGATGAACTTCAGACCTGTCCAGAGTGTCCCTTGCCTCTTGCCCAGTGATCACTGGAGACAGGCACTAGCTCACCTCAGTGAGGATAAAACGGTTCAGATAATTCATAGATGGAAAAATGAGTAACGACTTCTGAAGATGTCACACAGAGCATTAATATAGTAAAGTTTATTATTATTTTTATTTTCTGCCACAGGAAACAGGCTTGTGTCTCCGTACAGTGGTTACACCGGTCAGACACGTGCAACAGTCTACCAGCCCACTGAGCTGGCCCTCATCACCAAAGGAATAGGAAATGTGAGTAGATATGTTCACACACACACACACACACACACACACACACACACACACACACACACACACACACACACACACACACACACACACACTTGTATTTATATGTTTGTGTGGACCTTCATTGACTTCCATTCATTTTAGTGATTCCACCTTAACCAATGGGGTTCTGTTCCTAACCCTAAACTAAACCAACCTAAAATAAAAGTTAATTCACAGCATACCTCTAAAACCAAGTTTTAGGGTGTTTAGCGTTGTGTGGACCAGCAAAGTGTTCCCACAATGTAAACATGTCCACACAGTACAGGTTAAAGTTAAACATTGTCCACTAAGTAACGCTATAAAGACAAACACACACACATACACACACACACACACACACACACACACACACACGTCCTGCTGTAAGCAAATCTTTATGCAAATCATGATCATGAGGATGTATTTTGTTTTGTGAATAATGAGGAAAAATTACTAATTTACCAGTGCAGCAATGTAAGCTGCTCACATGACGACAGCAGTTGCAGCTTTTAATCAAGATGAAGTAAAAATAAACAAAGAGCGTGAAAACTATCAGAAAGGGTGAAGATAAAAATCATATCCAGTCTAACGCTACTTTAATTATGAGGTATTTTAAGCCCTAAAAAGTTAAAGTTCTATGTAGCAACATGATTTAAGCCCAAGGCACACCGGAGACAGGCGCGACGTGACACGCCATGATTTTGGGAAGTTAAATGATCTCACAGCGCCGCTGAGCGCTTCTCGGAAAGTCGTGCGATAGTCACAGCATCATGTGAGACTTGAAAGCAGGAAGTGATTCAATTTTTTTATACGTGATCAGACTTTCCTTCGTGTTTTGTGAGACTTTAAATCATTAAAAATGGTAATTACACTATTTATTAGAATATTTTAAGATCAGTAGTACTTTAAAGTTATCAAAACTGTGTTACGTCGATATGTGTTCCCCCATCGAGATCTGTTTCTTTTGCACACAGCTGCAAGTGAAAACAACCCAGTCACAAAAAATGATCCTCACCCTAACCCTTACCCTAACCATAACCACCCTGTCACCAAAAATGTATGTTTTACATAAATATAACTTTTGAAAATATTATGTTTAGCACAATTTTTATGTTTGTTTCAGGGTTATGGTCAGGGTAAGGGTTGGGTAAGGGTTAGGACACACATTTTTTGCGAGTGGATGCTTCAAACTCTTAGCTGGGCGCAAAAGAAACAGATTTCGAGGGGGGAACACATATCGACGTAACACCGGCAGTTGGGTTTGTGTCGTAAAGCCGTTCTGCATCGTAATATCTGATGTAAGGTCCTTCAATGTTGGTAACAGGGTTTACAACAATGTGGCAGCGCTACGGCGCTTGAAATAGAACTGGCGCCTATCTTCAGCGTCACAGCGCTGCACTTCTGGGACGCAGCATGGCGCTCCCTGTGTAGCCACTCTCATTAACTATAATGACTTCTGTTCGACATGACGTGGCACGTCTGTCTCCGGTGTGCCCTGGGCTTTACATAGTAAAACATGTCACCACCTAGCAGGAACTCCAGGCTCTCAGATCTGAAGCCAACACGGAAGTGGCTAAATTTGCAGTTCCACACTCATCCACTAGGGGCTGGCACCAGAAGTGAGCAAATTCTCATAGTCTCCCATGTTAAAAAGCTAATTTCACAGCAGAAATAAACATGTTTAAAGCCTGGCTCAAAAACCATTTCAGTAGCTCTAGTTTACATTCTCGACAGCTCTGAGGGGTGTGAATGTTTTTGTAACCCTTCTGTTTAAGTGGAATTTAATGCTTAAAATTCTGAATAATTAATGAGCATCAGAGCCACGTGACTTCAGAGCTAGCGGTGGGAGCTAGCTAGTTTATAATTTGAGAGCGTTCTCTGCATACTAGCATAGACTTAAATGTCAGAGGTTCAGAGGTTTGCTCCTGCTTACCTTCAGATCTACTAAGCATGAGGCATTACTGAAATTTCCAGGATTTAATCTTCAGTCTGTTCTCTCTGCCTGCTGTCAGATGGAGCATGAGCTGATCCAAAATCATTTAAAACAAGTTTTTAATGGCTTAGAGGAAAATATGTAGCTGTAGATGCATTTGTAGCCCTGCTGATTGTGCTCCCAGCTTAACAACTAGTGTAAAATAGTAACTCAGTGATTAGAATGTTAATTTAAATAAAACTGTTTCTGGTTAAAACGTATTGGATGAAAAATCAAGTTTGAGTGAGTTGTGAAAAACCAAATAAACATTTTTCATATACAGTAGAAGCCAAAAGTTTGGACACACCTTCTCATTCAATGTGTTGTCTTTATTTTCATGATCATTTACATTGGGAGATTCTCACTGAAGGCATCAAAACTATGAATGAACACATGTGGAGTTATGTACTTAACCAGAAAAGGTGAAATAACTTATTAACTGAAGACATGTTTTATATTCTATTTTCTTCAAAATAGCCACCATTTGCTCTGATTACTGCTTTGCACACTCTTGGCATTCTCTTGATGAGCTTCAAGAGGTAGTCATCTGAAATGGTTTTCCAACAGCCTTGAAGGAGTTCCCAGAGTTCCCATTGAGATTAAAAACCAAATTTTCAAGGGAATCCTGGCCAAGAGGCAGCAAAAGTTACAGTCACAAATTTTTCAGCTACACATACATGTTATGCACAAAATGACAGAAGGCAGTAACAACACAGGGCATCCATCTCAAGGGTTATGATTTCGTTACTAAGCAGGCTGGAGGTGCCTTCACTTTGGAGTTGCTCTACCACATTTTTCTTGTTAAAAAACGCCCGGAAATACTCTGTTAGCTTTGGGTTAGCACATAGCTCATGTCCCACTGATCTCCGACCATGGAGTATGAGCTGAGGTTCTGCTTGTAATTTAACAGTCCTAGTCCATGTTAGATCTCCACAAGTGACCAGCATGACTACAGCCCAGTGTTGCCAACTTAGCAACTTTGTCGCCATTTCTAATGACTTTTCAGACCCCCTTAATGACTTTTTTTTTTCCAAAAAAGCACCTAGCGACAAATCTGGCGACATTTCTGACCCCCCTCAGCTACTTTGGCTACAACTTTGTTGCCGACTTTAACTGCAGATTAGAGTTGCATCTGAAGCGACAGGACCATCCTTCCTTCCAGAGGATCAGAAAGAAAATGATCTGCGCATGTGCGTGTAGGCAGTGTCGCACTCGCACACGGCTGCTGGCTTCTCGCACCACCTGTGGTGCTTTCAAGGAAGATTGGAACTCTTATGATGACTTCAATAACGTAGCACATTTAAAACTTACAAAAAACAGAATAATACTGTAAGACAAACACCTCAGGTCATTGGCAGTTTGCATGTAACTTTTCTGTATACTAAATACGGCCTGCTTCTTTTTACACAAAAGTACTAAAAGCAACAAAACCAAACAAAATAAAAAATATATATATATTATCTATTAGGTCAATAAATAGCACTGAATCACAACAGAAGAATTGAATTTTACAATTAGAATTTAATTCAATCATACATACATTCCTATCAAATTAATATTTTTGTGTTTAAGAGTTCCATTCTCTTCAGACAAAATAAAAATATTCCTTCCAATTTTTTTGGCCATTTTTTCTTAATGTTTTAAAGGCTGCTGTTTTGTATTCTATGGGGTTTTTATTTTAATAAAATGTTAAAAAATAAATTAAATAATTTATTTAATAAAATCACACGGGTCTTATTTGATTTACTCTACAAGACCGGTATCGTCATGACGCAAACGTGGTAACGTCATGACGCAAATCAGATGACGTCATTGTGTCGTATGCAAATTAGCATGTGACGTCATCTGGTGAAAAATATCGACTTTTGGGGGGAACTTCAGCTACTTTCAGTCAAAAACAGTTGGCAACACTGCTACAGCCTTGCCTGGAAGCCAGTCGACCGTGCAGGTGGGTTACCCCAGAGCCCCTTCGTAGCTCCTTGGGTTAGCTAAGTTGGCTAGTAGCTACATTGATTCTATTGTTACAACCGGTTCTAACCCTGTTCCAACCGCCCCACCCTCAGCTCCACCTGTTTTCCCATTTTTGGATAATCTGGGCATGATGAGATATGTGACACTGTCAAAATGGTGGTGGTGGGAACATCCCATTCCATTTGCTTCAAGCAAAGATGCATGGAAAGTAAGGCTGCATGATGGCACAGTTGATGGCAATTCAGCTTTGCAGCAAGAAGGTTCCCGTTTTGAATCCCGCCTACTTGGCCTTTGTGCAGGTAGTTAGCATTTTGTCCCCATATGCGTGAGGGTTTTCTAGCCAGATATTTCAAGCCTTTATTTGTTAAAATTGTGATGATTATGGCTTACAGCTGATGAAAACCCCACATTCAAAATCTGTGTGAGAGCCACTTTTAAATAACAGTGGTCTCAGTGCCACCAGTTAGGACCTCTGGTGGTCCAGCAGTAGACAGGCTTCAGTTGAAAAAATACTGTCGGATCATCCTGAGTTCTGTGGAGGACAGAAGAACAGGAACACAGTAACTACATTGTTTTAATATCGTTTCCAATGCAGAAGTTGATAGAGTTCAGTGTGTTGTTCTGCACCACCATAAAAATTACATTAAAATAAAAGAAACACTGTTTCTGGATATAAAGGCCAATGCTGGATTCTTGTGCAACTTTGAGCTGCAGATACTGATTCTTCATCATCATCATCAAAAAATACTGAATGTAAGTTTTTACTTTTCTGATTATCTTGAAAATAATTATTCTACAGGTAAAAACCATGTGGAAGATCTAATACTGGTTGCATGAATAAATGCTTAGTGATGGTGGGTTTATGGTCATTCTTTTATTGCTACGTGACAGTGGTGTGTTCATGAAAAGTTTCCAGATCAAACTCACCTAATTGCTGCACATTAAACAAGAATCTACCGCAACAAGCTAGCAGCAGGGACAGATCTGTGATGAATAACCACCTTGGTTTATTCTTATGGGAGACAGATTTTAACACTAACAATAAAGGATTTAATATCTCAAAAACACTCAAACAAAAAAGATAAACCAAATGTTTGGGATTTGAACTACAGGCTTAGACTGCTGGAGGACACACTGACCACTTTGCACACTCTACTACCTGCAATTTCAGATGTTAACTTTATTTTTTCTCTAAGGGTTTTTCTCCCCAGAAGAAGCTACAACTATGTTCTGCTGAGCTGTGGTGGCCTCATGGAGGGGGCCATCGTCTTGAACACTGTTGCTAACCATTTAAACATTCTCCGTCTCCTGATAAAAACACTTTACTTTCCTTGACGTTGAATGTGCTACTACTAGTTTACCCGTTTAATTATAGATTCAATAGGATAAATACAATAAAGTTTATCTCTCACCAAATAGAATATTTACTAAGAAATCACAATGTAACCATAGAAACATTACTTGGTGTGTGTGTGTGTGTGCGTGCGTGCGTGCGTGCGTGCGTGCTCTGTCTTCTCGATCCCCAGTGAGTCGTGGAGGATGGCTGCTTATACTGAGCCAGGATCCTCTGGAGGTTTCTTCCTGTTAAAAGGGAGTTTTCCTCTCCACTGTCGCTGCATGCTTGCTTAGTATGAGGATTGCTGTAATGTCCCTGACATTAGTCACTAGTCACAGTGACTCGATGTAATTTGCTGGGTTCCTTATATAGGAAACTTTTTTCTGATTGGCTTAATGAACTGGCCTGTATTGGAATGTTTATTATGTGAAGTGCCTTGAGACGACTCTTGTCGTGATTTGGCGCTATATAAATAAACTTGAATTGAATTGAACCTGAATAATAAAAATGATTTTGGGAATGATTCATGTTGTGACTTCCTGCAGCAGCGGAATCAGACCTTTGACATCCACATTCCCAGAGCTTCCACTGGATCTACGGCCCACAGCGGGAACAGCACCCCATCCACACACACCGAGGCTGGGAACACACACAGATAAATGTAGGTCAAACAGGCACACACATTGTTTGTTATCTCTTTCCTGCTTCCAGATGCTTTTCCATTCTCTCCTGCTGAGCGAGTCGGCTCCTCAGCGCCAGTCGTATCCATGGCAACTTCTAGTTTATATGAATCACTTCTTTGTCTGTTTTTTTTAAGCTTCTTCTCTCTCTCAGGTCCTTGTGTGTCCAACACGTTGGACCACATTTCAAACCTTTTTCAGTTTTTGTTTCTCAGAATAAGCAGAAAATGGCTTTTGTCTGTTCATAAATCTCCTTTTTTTTTCAGGGGCGAGCTTCGATAACTACATCCCAGTGAGGCCACAGTTCTACACCTGCTCAGAATAACTTCAGCTCTACTTATGTGCACTTGCTGCCTGTCTGTCTGTTAGTGGCTCCCTAAGCCAGCTCTGAGAGGAACCATGGAGCCAGTCCTCCCAGTGATGGAGGTTAGATACACAGTTCATGTGCTGCTGGTAGTTCTGGGATGAAGCTTCACTTCAGAACAAAGACATTTTGCTACAGATGCTTTTTGCACTGAATTTTCAGCTCTCTGCCGGCGACACACACACACACACCCAGCGTGTCAGTGTGGATGGAGCCAGAGCTTGCATTCAGAACCTCTAACTGAATGTTTGGACACAGTATCCACTCCAACCACGCACCACTGGATGACCCAGTCTGAGTCCAGGATCCCGCAGCTGAAACTACAAAACCAGCGGCGTTTGCTTGCATTAAACCCAGTCAAGTTTAATTATGGTTGTTGTGATCTTTGTGTATCCTCACGAGTCCATCCACAAGAGAAAGGACTGTTTGATTGTAAATATGCCATATTTGGATGAATTTTATGGATGTCTGTATTTAATACTATTTACAGTGATGTCATGATTGATATTTAATTATGTTTATTCATTTCCAACCATTAAGCATTCATACCATTGCAGAACCAAAGTCCTGTCTACCTTTTTGTTGGTTTATTGTTTTTTGGTTTTCACTATAATAAAGTTTATTTCATCAGATTTTTGAAAAACTAACGATTACACCTTAGTTTTATGTTTTTATTCAATAAAATTAAGCACCATCTGCTAAAATAAATTGCAACATTTTATTAACTGGAGTCTATGAAAATGAAATTACAGTGTTTTGTGTTTTTGTTCATTTACATCAACAATCTGATGCATTGTTAAATGCACCAGAAACGGAATAGTCTTTAGAAGGAAAATCCTGATCATTTATTCTCTTGTTCTGTTTGTTCTCTGCACAGGGTTCACTTAAAATATACAGTTAAGCAATTAAAATCAAAGGAATTCTCATTTTCAGAAGCTTTTGTAACATTTATGAAGGTCCTGACTCTCTGTGTCCTCAGATGGAGACATACACTCATCCATTCAGACCTTCTGTCCTCATTAAAGGAACTTTTTCATTTCATTTTTAAACATTTAAATGTTTTTTATTGTTAATTTTTATTTTTGTATTTTTAAAATATGCATTGTCCAAAAAATCATATTTATTTAAGTTTCCGAGTCCTTATTAGTTTGTGTTAGCAAAGAGAAATGAAAGCTGGAAACCAAACATTAACTCAGGTTTCAGTAGGTTAAAAAGCAACTGGAGGATGAGGTAATTGTTTTGTGATTAAACCAGATTTTTAATGAACTAAATTACATGTTATAGCTGGTTTCATGCTTTTATGTGTGTTTGAGGGGGGGAAATTAATTTGATTTGTGAAACAACATAATTTAAGGCTTTAAACCTTCAAAAGTCTGAAATCAGAGAGAAAGCATATCTGAGCAAAAAGTTGACAGAGCTGTTATCATGTTACTACTGAAAGTAAACACACAAATCACTGCTTGTTTATTAATTAAAGCTAATAAAATGATTTGTGATGCATTTAATCTTCTCTGTGTTTTATTCGTTTTTTCACAAAAAACATAAAACTAGTAAAAAGTCCCAGAAAGTGTCGTGATAAAAACTGAAACCTGATTTTTTTTTCTATCTGAAATTATTTACTTGGTAAAAACTTGGCATTTTCCACAGTCAAATAAAAAACTGCAGCTTGTGGTTTGTGACAGATTGGTGCAAACAGAAATCTCCATCAGACATCTAAATTCACAAAATCACAACTCAGTGTCACTTTTGTGTCTCATGCAGCCCGATGAATACATCAAGAGAAAAGGGAAGTTCTCTATCTTCTCAGAGACGTTTTGGCTTACAACGTATTAGTCTGATTGATGATTCAGTTGCAGTCACACTTCCTCCAGGCTCACACAGCATTTCTCTTCTTTAACCGAATCAGAATGTTCACTGCTGATTTAACAGTGCTGATGAGACCTGAAGAGATCATGTCCCAGTTCTTTCAAATTCAGGCCTGCGAACGAATTAGGAAGTGGAGGGTTTTTTTTTTTTGTAATTTTATTCTGTATTTATTCTCATGTTTAGTCATCTTAAACAGGTATAATTGTAGATTAGAGAGTGTGTGGGTGACCAGTGTATCTGTGTCACATTATCTGGCTGTATATGGTGTTTATGTGCTTGTTCTCGTTTCAGCTGCAGATGAAATGACCCGTCAGAGGTAAATAACCAAGAGTTCAGTTGAAGGCCCTGCAGATACCTTTCATGTTTTAAATACTCAGTTAAAGTTGTGGGAAACGTAAAAAATAATGCTGAGCGTACCTTTTAAATTAGGTCAGAACTTCCAGCTGTGGCAGATTGTTTCATCACACACACACGAGTTTATAATAACAGATTTGTCTCAGGTGGTTTAACTGGAAGTAAATAGCCTGCTTCTTTTTTAGCCCTCGTTTGCCTAAAGTTTCCATCTGATTTCCTTAAGGCTCTGCTGACACTAAGGCCTAGTCCACACGTAGCCGGGGTTTTTAAAAAACGAATATCCGCCCCTCCAAAAACTTGCATCCACACCACCGCGTTTTAAAAACAAACTCTGTCCACACGTACCCGGATAAATACGTTGTTAAGGACATGCCAGACCTGTAGGCGGCAGTACTTCCCCCGTTCTTAACCTCGTCCTTCGTCTGTGGTCTTCCGCAAGGAGCAGTAATTCCGCTTGCAAAAACAAACAAGCAAACAGCGCTTGGACAATTGATGGATCGGGTAGTGACAGAGCGCAGCTCTGAGGGCTTCCATGATGCCGGCTAGTGTAAACACAGGTCGCACACGTGATGTCAGCATTTTTTGTCGCGGAAAGTGACGTTGAGGACCTTAAAACTCCGGTTTTGTCCGTCCACACGCAGACTCCCAAAACGGAGAAAACGCAGATCTTCACTTTGGCCGGAGTTTTTTAAAAGATCCGTTTTCGTGTGAAAAAACTCCGTTTTCGTGTGGATGACAGGCCAAAACGTAGAAAAATATCTACGTTTTGGCAGATCCTCGGCTACGTGTTGACAGGGCCTAAGTCTGCTGTTTTGGGGTTTGACTTGGTCAAGTTTCACACTCCAGTTGGATCAGCGGTCCCCACAAGTTGATATGGTGACCATCTATGTAAAACTAAAGCAATCGGGGGTCTACTGTACACGCTTATGCAAAGTCTGTGATTCTCATGCTGTTTCTGTGTCTTTGTGGTGATGAAATGTAAATGTTGATAATAAATAAGCCCCGTGTTTGTTTTTCATTCCCATGCTCACGGTCTGGTGTGTTTATGGTGCTACCTTTTGCACGTGACTTTTTTTCTAGTTTAACTAAACCATCAGAGAGACTCAATAATTCTTGATTAATGTAATTTCTTATATAACTAACACAGGCCACTGTGACAATGCTGGGGTGTAATTTCAGACCCAGATCTGAGCTTTATGTCTCACATGTGAGACATAAGAAAAAAGATGTGTTCTAATCATTTAGGATCCATGTTTATGCAGAAATGTTAGTTTGTGTTTTTTTAAAAACTGACAATCACCATTATGCACATTTGGTGGGAGGAGGATCTCATCTCGGCTCTCTGTGGAGTGATGATGTCCTCTAACTGAGCTGAGAGGAGGATCAACACTTCCAAATCCAGGGACAAGGTTTTTGACTGGAAACGGGTGGATTTCCAACTCCAGCTCATGGTGAAGGAGCTAAGGAATCTCAGGGTCCCGATAATGGGTGAAGATAAAGATGTGGGCACTTGACCTGTCTTGTGATGGAGGGGGAGCTAATCAGGAAGACAAAGCTCTTGATTTACCAGTCGGTCTACGTTTCAGTCCTCACCTTTGGTCAAGAGCTTTGGCTAATAACCTAATGAGTACAAAATGAGTTTCCTCCACAGGGTGGTCGGGTTAGGCCTAAAAGAGACAATGTGACGTTTTTATCATTAATCTATGGAAATATCCATTGAAATGTTGTTGAAAAAGAATTAAATGATGCCCAGTTGTTGAAAAATATTGGCGGCTTCAAAACATACAACCACAAAAATCTGGTCTAAAATAAATGAGCACGGGTCTAAGTCTCTGGGGGACGCCATATTAGAAATGTTTTTTCTACGTGAGCCTGTGAGGGCAAAATGCATTTACTGATTTACAACTAGCAGTTACGAAATGCTTGCCAGTCATAAACATTGTTGTTTTACACATTTACCTCTTTTTGCTGGGGGTTGAACAAGCTGACAAAATACTCGTTCAAAAATTGTGCTCCCAGTGATTTTTGACCCTAATGGCCACCCAATGGTAAGGCCTTACATTGACACAAAAATAATGCTTGCTTGTAGTGATTTAGGTGTGTACTGCCCCCTGTTGCCAGGAAAAATACACACAGTCACTTTAAGAGCGAAGTAGAATCACTGCTCCTCCGCATGGAGAGGAACCAGGTGAGGCGGTTCAGAAATGTGGTCAGGAGGCCTCCCGGACATCTCCTGTTGAAGGTGTTCAGGCATCAGGAGGGGACTCTGAGGTTGACTCAACACGCACCAGAGTAGAGGTCACCGGGAGCCCACGAGCATCAAGGTGCCTCCAGAAAGCCCATCAGGTTCCCTCAGGCCTGTTCTCAAAGTAGCACACCTTACCTCTCAGCAAACTCTAAAATGACATGTTTTCTGCTCTGTATTGATATACCGTAATTTCTGGACTATAGAGCACACCTCAATATAAGCCGCACTAACAAAAAAAAAGGTTTTCTACACACACGCCGCACTCAAATACAAGCCGCGGCGCAGCAGCCACATGCAGGTCTCCGGCGCACAGCGCATGTACGGCCATAACATAAAATGATCAGACAGAAAGACGCTACACGGAGGTTTTTCGTTGTTGTTTTAATTCAAGAAAACGAATTGTAAACACGAGTGAACGTGCCTGCAAGTTTAGAAAAGAAAACAGCACTAATAGCATTCATATTTCTGGATGGTTATAAAATAAAAACAGAACTGACACCTTATTACCGGTAATTTGCATGTTTAGAAGAAAAGAGCAGCGCTGACACAGCATTAATAAGCCCTGGATGACTAGAAAATAAAAACTGCACACAAAACATGCCTGGTTAGTAAATAAAACACACTTGTCTACCAGAAAAAGTCATTCGCTCTCATCTTCCTCTTGCGCACTAAAGCCGTTAAAGTCCTCTTCTTCAGTGTCGGAGCTGAACAGCCTCAGAAGAGCTTCGTCACATACCTTTTCTGTGGCGATGTCAGTGTCGCTGTCCGTGTTGCTGTCATCATCCCCGGGTGAAGCTGGCTTGAATGAGTTATTCCCGCTGCCGTCTCCAGCGCCGAACCACAGATTCATTTGTGCCAAGCTTACGTGCGGCAGCACTGTTTCCCTCCGTTACTGCCAGATCGATGGCCTTCAACTTAAATGCGGCAACATATGAACTCATACGTGTACTTACCATGATGAGGGGGTATGGCTTTGAAAAAAAATCTTCGTCGTGCCGGCTGCTTGCATGTGCTTAATTAAAATGAGCACTTTCTTCCATTTCCACTTTTGTCTTCCACCTGTTTCACTTTCTGCTAAAGCGCCCCCTGGCAGGTGAAGGAAAATCTTCAGTAAAGCCGCACCTCATTATAAGCCGCGTGGTTCAAAGCGTGGGGAAAAAGTAGCGGCTTATAGTCCGGAAAATACGGTAATTTTGATAGAAATGACAATGTTTTTAAAAGACATAAAAATGTGTTTATTATAAATATAAACTATGTTCTATTGTAGTTCAAGTGTCTAGATTTGTGAAAATAACCCTTTGGTTATTTAGCTGGTAGCTCATCATATGGCTCAGTAGCGCTCACCTTCACAAAGGTTGGTGCCCCTGCACCATAGGGATTAAATCTCTGAACTGGTCTGGATAAACAGGAGGAGCGGGTGGGAGCTGGGGAGAGAACGGCCTGAACTTAAGGCTGCTCCAACCAAGATAAGCAGAGGAAGACCATCAGAAAAGCTGTTGTTCTGGACTCCTACAGGCAGACTTCAGAATCCACTAGTGTAAACGGCTTTTCTGGGATCAACCATCTGCCATTCAGTTTTGGTTTACTGAGCCGAACTGCATCTTGAGTAAACACTTTGCTTTGTGGTTCTTCTGTTTGATAATTCAAGTGTAAAACTTGAATGATTGCCTGAAAACCACACTGAATCTGTTTCTAGAAGCCTTTGGGTCTCCGCTGCTGCAAGAGGTTAAACAATGATTGTTCCTGGAGCAACAGTGCTTGGTTGTGTGAGACATCTCACTGTAGACTAATTGATGCTGGAAACTGCTGCATGCATCCTGCTGATAGAGCAGGCATCCATCACAGTAAGCAGTAAGCAGTGCAAACACGAAGCAATCAAGACCTGCAAATAAAGCACAGTAGAAAGGAGCTTCAGCTGTGTACTTAATATCAGTCAACACGGACTGTGACGAGCTGTTTGCACAGAATGAAAAGCAGCATCGTTAGATGACACACAGTTTCTGCCTCAGAAAGTCAAATGACCAGTTTAAACATTAACCTTCAGTTTGCCTTAGTGCCTGTGTCATTTATCTGAGCTGCAGAGTGCAACCCCATCTTTAACAAAAAAGCTAAAATCGCAACACAACGCTGCATATCTAAACACACACTGACCGTTAGTTCACTGTCTTTTATCAGTTATTGCAAACACCAGCTACAAAATAATCCATTTACAGAAGTAGTTTATTCTAGAGATTCAGAGCTAGCTCTAGAGAAAGGCCTCAGCCTGGGCCTTGGCCTCACGTTAACAGATGTTTTACATGTCGATGGGGTGAATGGCTAAACAACTGAGGAGGATGCAGCAGCAGAAGCCACCAGGGGTGCCGTTTTGAGAGAAATTAAACAAGTGAGAGATGCAGAGGAGAAAGGTGTGTACTTTTAATTAGATTAGTTTTTTTTTTTTTCAAATTCTCTAATTAGCAAATGACTGTGTTAGCCAGCAGTAGCAAAGCAGCATTGTCATGTCATCTAGTTAAGCAACAAGGGTGTCACGTCCCATTCTGTTGTGTTTCACACGAGTCTCTCTGCTACTTGCAAACCTGTCCATTGTCCTGTTTTGGCTGGAAAATTCCCTATTTTACCCCTCTTTCCCGCCCCTTTCCCTATATTTTCCCTGGAAAATCTCCCACTTTGTCCTCACAGAGTCTGACTGATATAGTTTTTATCATTTCCTCCTGTTCCTCTGCGGGTAACTGAGAACAGATGAAGCATGTATAACTTGTGCATCTGCACCAGTTTAACCTGAAACAGAATGAGTCACATGAATAAGAAGATGTGCAGACTGGAGTGGACGCTTGATTTCAGATAACTTTGCTAAGGAGATTGTTGAAAGTGAGATTAAAATAGATGCACACACACTGAAAGCTTCAGAGAGCTCAGAATTCATGGATTTGACCTGAACTCATCTCATTAGGACTCGACTTTCCGGCTGCTTCTTTCAGTCACTTCTCCCTCCACTACAAATCAGCTTACAGCTAAATAGATTGTGTTTATTTACTTGTATTCCCGTCATACGTGTTAAATAAATTCCTTGAATAAACTTTATCAGAACGTTTTAACACACCGGATGTTTTTGTGTGGAATTTCTGCTGAGCATCGGTGTTCCTGTTCTCCACCGTGTTTCTCAAAGTCCTGACTGACAGACTTGTTTCAGAATGAGACTCTGGAACTTTACAGACCTCAAAATAACACCTACCTCCCTGCTAACAAGGACACACACACACACACATTTC
Organism: Nothobranchius furzeri; assembly: GCF_043380555.1. Taxonomy (NCBI): domain Eukaryota; kingdom Metazoa; phylum Chordata; class Actinopteri; order Cyprinodontiformes; family Nothobranchiidae; genus Nothobranchius; species Nothobranchius furzeri. Next base: position 53,526,708 of record NC_091756.1, on the reverse strand, counting down.
TGCATAAGCTCCAGCAGCAGCAGCAACACCTTTACAGTTCCACCACCTGATGCATGTTTATATTGAAGCTGTGATCTCTGAGCCTGCTGTTCGTTAACAGGCTCACATTCCTCTGCTGCTGCACACAGGTACGACCCAGCTGAACCACCACCGCAGGAACACACCATGCATTCAGGTCCCTTCTTCTGCAGTTACTCAATCAATCATCACGTGACCCCCTGCAGAAGAATGATTTACCAGCAGGGTAAACATACAGTCCAGTCACACACACTCTATGGTTACAAGTTCAGACTAAGAAGTCACGTTCATGCTAAGCGAGGCACATGTGTGGAATTACTTCTTATTAACCGGCAGCAGGATTTTCTCCGAGGTTTGAGTTCAGATGTTGCAATAAAATCAGAGAGAACGCGACTAAAGCAACTCCTGACTTTAAAATTTCACATCTTCACAAAAGCAAGAAGATTTTTCAGCTGACAAATCACGGATACGCATTTTTAAATAAAAACAAGAAGTAACTCCTCACAGTTGCTGCTGATTTAGGTTTGTCCCTGAGCATTGCTGCATTTGAATAGTGATTATTTTTGCTTTTAGTTCAGTTTTCCTGCCGTGTTTCTCCTGAGGAGGCTTGTCCCACAGCTCAGCTCTAATTAAACATTTCCTCCGTGGCTGTTATGCTTGTTTCACTACCAACCTTTACTCTGAGGGAGAAGCTTTTCTTCTGAGGAGAGAATCACTAGAATCATTAGCCGATGGACTGTTTGAAGCATCCAATAAGATTAGAAGGAACAGGACTGAATAATTAATGCAGGTTTTTTTCCTTTGTAACAGTAAATGCTGTGAACGAAACAAGCCCTCTTTCAGGGATTTCTGAGCAACATCAAATGTACTTCTCTTGGATTCTCTGTAAGCTAGCTTGTGTTTCCTGCAGCTCTCAGACTCTAACGCACTTACGCTGATTGGTGCACGTTGCCGGTCGAGGTGTGACACTCACTTGTCATCTGCTCGTAGGTCCAAACAGAGCGTCCTTTGTGTCCTCAGGACAAAGCTGCAGCTGTGAGTCCATCAGAGGGACACCTGAGCACCACAATATGTCCTTGCAGCTCATCCTCACAGACTCAAAAACACAGATGTTGCTTTGGCTCTGATTTACCTTTTAATCTGAGGTTTAAGCAGGTTTAAACAGACCTATGGGGCTCTAGTGAAATTATGAGGTGAGATTGTGATGGTTTGGAGTTTTTAAAGTGTTTCCTGTTCCTGTTTACATAAGTTGATTTCTGAGACTCCATCATTGATGCCTGCTGTCGAGTTCCCAGTCGCCTGTTCACTGATCAACCACCACCTCTCATCTCACAAAAGACTCACCTGGTCCACCTCCAGTCATCAGCCCACCCAGTCTATCTGTCCCTCCGTCTCTCTATCCTTTGTCAAGATAATTATTTAGTGTCTTTGGTGTGTTTTGTTCTTAAACCATCAGATTAAGCCTGATTTCCCTCCTGTGTCCCAGCAACGCCGACACAAGCATTTCATGGCTGAGCTGAAACATTTCTGGAATTCTGATCTTTGTTTTGTTGGGATACCTGAAACATTTGGCAGCACTGTTGCTTCGTAGTGGGGAGGTCGCAGGATCAAATCCCAGCAGTGGCCTATGAAATCAACATGTTTTTTAAAAACAATGAAGATTTTAAATTCAAAGCTGGAATGTTGAACAGCGAGGTCTTTTGGGAGTTCAGGTCTGAGCCTCTGAGTAAGACTGCAGTCAGATCTGATCTGGGTGCAGTTTACATCAGGATCTCTGACAGTTTTAGAGCCTTTCCTCATACAGAAACAGTATAAAATCATCCTGTTTGTGTTCTGATGTTGTTGACATAAACACACTGTGCTCACATGTTTTCTGGGAAGTCCCTGGGGGTCAGATAACTGATCTAAAGCCTGTCAGAAGCAGACAGAAACATAAACAGACCTGTGTGTTGAACAGGAAACAGAAAAAAAAAACGAGAGGAAAAGGACCAGAACCAGGCTGGCGTAGAGGTGGCAGTTGGTTTTTAACATCAGTTCACTTTTAAAGTGTTTTGGAGTTTTCTGCCTGTGTTTATTACGTTTATGATAATTTTCAGTTCATGTGCATTGCTGTGTCTCCCTGTGGTCTATTCTAGGTCATCCAATGTAATATTATCATTATTGTTGTTGTTGTTGTTGTTGTTGATGATGGTGATTGTATTGTGATTAAACATACAAAGACTTGACACAGAGTCATTTTGAGAGCTCGTTGTTTTTGGTATAATGTTTTTGTTGTGTTTCCTAGTGGTCAGTTGTGCAGTGTTTTGTTGCTTTCTTACCTTTTAATTTCAGTGCTACTTTGTGTCATATTGGGTGTGTTGTGGTTATTTTGTCTTCGTGCATTTATTGAGATTTTTACCATGTGAAGTTTCTGTTTTTAACATTGCCCTGACTCACTTTCCCATCTTACCTGTGCTGTTTGTGATTCTTCACAAACTGTGATCACAATCACAAACTGTTTGTTCATATTTTGTCTTTTTCAACAGTCATGATGTTGTCTGAGAATGTATTTTAAATTTCAAAGATTTCATCCAAAAACCACTGTGATGGAATGACTCCATGTTTATCTTTGGATCAATCAAACGACTGTCTCTTTAATGATGACCTGTTATTAAGAGAAATGAGTCAGTTGCAGTGGTTTTCTATCTGTGGAGAAACATGACCCGTACTGTAATAAAAGCCTTTGTGAGTCAGACTATAAATCTGAATCACTGAGTTTGTTAAAGGGTGTGTTTGTTTTAAAGGTGCAGTTTGAAGTTAGCTTGTCTTTCCATGTGCGTGTGCATGCGTGCGTGTGTGTGTGTGTGCGTGTGTGTGTGTGTGTGTGTGTGTGTGTGTGTGTGTGTAGTGGGTCTCCTATGGATTTGATCTCAGGGGATTTCTGCTGAACTCACACGGCTGATTGGACTCCTGACATCTGGTGCCAAGCAGCGGCTGCATTTCCACATCACGTTGCCATGGATACAGACCCCAAACACTGAACACCGGAGGAAAGTCTCCTCTCAGTGAAAACACACACACACATACACACCTATTCATGCATCGCTAGATGAGTCAAACCCTTAATGAGGCTGTCATCATTACCTCACAGACACTCAAATAAAACCACATCAGAGATCAGGTTCTTGATAAACTCAGTTTGCTGCAGCTCTAAAACCTTTTCAGGGCAGAGGGACTAAACCTAAGTCTGAAAAACACAAAGCTTTTAGGACAAATATGAAATCAGATTAAGTAGAAAAGATGGGCTTGGTCTTAAGTTTTAGGTGCAACACATCCTAACCCACCTCAAGAGTTTCTGTCATCTGGATGTTTTTAGTTGCGATCAAGTAGAATTTATTTTATTATTTGATTTTAGAGTGCTTCTTTGCTATTTTTGGTCTCATTGCTTCTACGATGTTGTTTTTTTTTTTTTTTTGCTTTTTCAAAATTGACTTAATTCGAATTATTTTCATGCCGTCTCCTTGTTGTCATTTGTAATGCGTGTTTATCATTTTAACTATTTTATTGTTAAAAGTCTCTGTTGTGAGTTTTCTCAGATTGGTTTGCCATTTGGGGTACTTGTGGTAAAACTGTAATTCTGTGTTTTAGTTTTAGTCTCTGGTCATTTTTATTCTCTTGTAGAGACGTTTGCTGCAGCTGCATGGTGCTACAGTTGGCAGCACTGTTGCCTCACAGCAAGAAGGTTAGAAATGGATCCCAGCTGCAGCCTGGCTGTGTGGAGTTAGCATGTTCTCCTCATGCATGTGAGGGTTTTCTCCAGGTACTCTGGTTTCCTCTCACAGATCTAACATGCATGTCAGGTTAGCTTGTAAGTTACTTTGGATAAAAGTGTCTGTATGATTAACAAACTAAAGTTGTGTTACTATTTTTTTATTTTTTTATTTATGTCAGTTTATTTGTCTGTATTTTTGTTTGATTTGTTTGTTCTCCGGGTCAGGGACGAGGTCCTGCCCCAAGTGGAGGAGTTTAAGTATCTCAGGGTCTTGTTCACAGGTGAGGCAAAGATGGATCGCGAGATCGACAGGCGGATAGGTGCTGCGTCTGCAGTGATGCGTCTGCAGTGATGCGGGAGTTGTTCCAGTGTGTCATGGTGAAGAGGCAGAGCTCTTGATTTAGCGGTCGATCTACGTTCCTACCCTCACCTATGGTCACAAGCTTTGGGTAGTGGCAAAAAGAATGAGAACGCGGATACACACGGCCAAAATGAGTTTTCTCTGCGGGGTGTCTGGGCTCTCCCTTAGAGATAGGGTGAGATGCTCGGTCATCCGGGAGGGGCTCGGAGTAGACCTGCTGCTCCTCCACATCAAGAGGATGCCTGATTAGGGTGCCTCCTGGACGCCTCCCTGGTGAGGTTTTCCGAGCACGTGCAACTGGGAGGAGGCCTAAAGGAAGACCCAGGACATGCTGGAGGGACTATGTCTCTCAGCTGGCCAGGGAATGCCATAAGATTCCTCCAGAAGAGCTTGCCCATGTAGCTGGGGAGAGGGAAGTCTGGGCCTCCCTGCTTAGGCTGCTGCCCCCATGACCCGAAGCCGGATAAGCAGCTAAAAGTGGATGGATGGATGTTTGTTTGTTTTGTTTTGTTTGTTTGTGTTTTTACCTATTTTGTTTTTCCTTAAATTTAGAGATTTAGTTGGTTTTGTTGTTATTTCTTGCAAAGTTGCACAATAATAAACTTTTTTGTGACAGCACAATTTCCTTCTAAAAGGATGTGAAAATAATATTTTAGATTATCAACATATTTAGAAAATGGAAGAATGGAATGAAAATTTGAGTGCTTTTAAAAAGCAGCTCATGCTGTTATTTTCCTAGATAAATACAGCATGTTTGGTGTTTAAAAAGGAACATGCAGGCAATAATATGAACTTGATTTAAATATATTTTGCAAATATAACACATGGCTTTCACAACACAACTTTCAAGCTGCCATCAGTAGCTCACAAAGCCAACTCATAGGTGTTGCTGAGTGACATGTAAATGTATTTTTACTGTTTCTATAGAGACAGTAGATAAATTATGACAAAGTGTGTAAAATTGTAAATATGATTCTCCACCACAGCAGACCATCTCCAAGCATTGTGGTTGTTTGTGAAACGGAACAGAGATTATCAGCTGTTGATGGCATGACCTGTTAATGTTTATCATTAAAACCAAGCTGGAAAGTTTTAGTTCATTTGTTGTATTACTTCAGAGAACGTTTACGTCTGCCTGTATTGTGTGTAAGTGTTATATTATGTAGTAGAAAAACATGCATACTTTTGTAAAATGAGATCTAGAAAGACAATTAAATGTAGTTTAAGGCTTTCCAAAGTGAATTTTATATTTGGGGGACGATGGAACATTCGTTGACGTTTTTAAAAACATATATGTAAAATACTGACATCTCGTGGTCAAATAACAGAACCGCAGCTCGTCCGCCCACAAACCATTCCCCATCCACCATTGGTTATTTCGTGACAGACTGCCATGGCATTGGTTGTGTGCTTTTCTTTCGTCCAATCAATGTTTTTGTTTACAACTACGCACAAAGGTCAAAGTTGAAATTCAGAAGTGACGCAACTATCCTTGTAACGCTAATGGTGGATGATGCCATAGACATCAAGATGTCTGTGGATGATACAACTGGAGAAGGAAGGATTAGTAGTCAGTCAGTCAGAATGAGATGAATCTTACGGACACGTAGCCGATCAACCCTTCCGCCCAGGAGATGTCATTTGTGGGCGTCAAACCCGCGACCTGGTCGGTGTCTTTACACAAGGTTGGTTGCTAAGCTAGCTAAGCTAACAGTTTAGTTAAGCCAGTTGATTTATTTGTTTTTGTTCAGGAAATCATTTTTAATGAAGTAAATGTTTACATTACGTCTTATTTATCTTATAATAGGGTTTTACAAATGAAGGCCAACATGAAAAGATGACCAAACTAGTTAAATACTAACAAACTAATTATTAGTTATCCCAGATAGCAAATGTGTCTGAACTTACTCTGCTTCGTTTTTTGTTTTTCTTTTATGAAATACAAACTTTTACAAAACCAAACGACAGAATAGGAATCCATAGCTTCAACGTTTAACTTTTCCTGTTTCACAAAACTTCTGTGTTCAAAAAGTAAACAAAATGGTAAATGGCCTGTATTTGTTATAGCGCAATCTAGAGTCCTGGAACCCCTAAAAGGCGCTTTACAACACAATCAGTCATTCACCCATTCACACACACATTCACACACTGGTGGGGATGAGCTACGATGTAGCCACAGCTGCCCTGGGGCGCACTGACTCACTCACAACACCGTTATCATCATATAAATGAACTTCTCCTTTGTCTTCTTGCTACACAAGGTCTAACAAGTTCTGTCTCTGTGTTGTAGCTGTGGAGGCATCGTCTTCACCGCTTTGTGAACACTGGACCAGAATCTTCTCCTCCTGTTCTCAAAAGCTCATCTGAGGAGCCAGCTGCCTCAGCGCTGAGGGACAGATCCTCTCCTCAGTCTCCTGATCAGGGCCCTCCACCTCCACCCACCCACTGCTGCATGAGCGGCTGCCATAACTGCGTTTGGATTGAATATGCGGAGCAGCTGCTGAAGTATTATCAGAATGGAGGCGACAGAGCACTCGCTGCTGTTGAGGAGAGTGTTCTAGATGAAAGTCTAAAAGCTTACCTCAAGATGGAGATCCGACGTCTAAAAAAGACGTGACATTTCACTGAGAGCAGATCTGTGTTTCTGACAGACCGTTTTCACCACCATCAGGTATTCACTCCTCGTTTCTGAGAAAAAACTAAGACCTAATTGTCTCTTTTTCTTCATGCCAGATTTTTATAACATGCTGCTGTATTTAAACATCTCAGTAGTGCTGCTGAAATTAAGTAAAAACTCTGGACCCATCAAAGATTTTAATTAGTTAACCTTTTTTTATGATCAGTTTGACATTTGAAACTGCTGTACTTTAATTTCTTTATACTTGAGTTATATGTTTAAGATTTCCAATAAAAAGTTATTGAAGTTTTTTTTTATTTTAAGACTTGATTCTTAATTCTTTCAAATACATAAACTTAATTTTTTATTCTAGTTCTTTTTTTTCACATAATTTTGGGATTATTCTAAAATAATCCCTCTCAATTTTATAAATCTCACATTAAATGTGAACTTGTACATCAATTTTTAAACAAGTGTTTGAAATTAAAGCAAGTGTAAAACTACAAAATGACCACTAGGTGGTAATGTGTATACATTAGTATTTAGTTATTGAATGCTTTAAAGGTGTGGTTTACTGAGAAAAAGTTTAAAGCGCAAGTCACACCAAAATCTTTTTATTTTATTTTTTTGCTTATAACTCGTTTAAATAAGTGTATTATAGTGTTGTAGGCATGTGTAGTTGTTATTTTTGTATTTTGGTGCATTTTCTTTAAAAACTTAAATTTCTGCCTAAAACCTTCAGTCCAGCATCCTCTTCAGCTCAAAATTATTCTACACAAATTTACAACAGCAGTTTGAAATCTGACTCGACCAATGGATGAAACTGTCCCAAGAAACATAACAGGAGTCAGACCTCTGTGGCTGTTGGTTATAAAAGCATTGTGGTCTCCGCCAGGCTTGTAGCAGTGGACTCAGATTAGCCGCAAGTGAGTGTTTATGCTGTAGCTTAGCTGTAGTTAGCATTAGCATTAAGTCAGGGTCCCAGCAAAGCTTCTAGTATTATGATAATTTAGTTCCAGTAGCTTGGCTGTTAGATTTTGTATTTTAGTATTTTTTACATGTGACTCTTTCACCAACTTTATGGAGTTTAAACTGGGTTATGCTGGTTTGGAGAGCGTTTCACAAATTAGTTCAAGCTGTTCCAGTAATTAGCCGGATCCCGCTGACTGCCGCTTGCCCAAACCGGAGATTTTGGGCCCAATCTGAGGTGAGTAAGATAAATAATTACTTTTAACAACTTCTAAAGACTGTTCTCTACCTGTAATTTTCCAGCTATATTTACTATATTTATAAATGCAAAGTAAGAGAGACGTGGACCTGGTTCACGCAATTTAGCTAATAGCTGAGCTTGGAGCTAGATTACATCATGAAGGAGACTACTGATTCTGGCCCTGTGACACTTGGTGACGTGTGAGCTGATTCACCTGGTAAACAACTTTTACATTAAATATTTAGTTTTTTGCTATCAGAAGTAAATTAACAAATAACCTGCATTATTGTAGGACACTCAGCTAAATATGGATGCTACACCATGAGGCAGGCACATGTCAAGATTCTATAAGAGCAAATAAGGTGAGCAACACCACAGATTATTATTGTTGTTATTATTGTACACTGGATTTGTTGTCTTTCTGCATCTTGTCATTAGACTGGCTATCACCTGATAACTCCTGCCATCATCTGGTTATGATAGCATGAGGATGTCCTCACACACCTGTAACCTATCAGTTCATCAGGCAGAATAGAGAAAGAAGAGACAACACCACATCTGTTCCTGGAAAGCCTTCTGCCATCCTCTGACTGAGAACTACCATCAGCTCTGTCTCCTGTCTGCCTACAATTATTATACTAAATATTGTGTTTGACAAGTTCTTTGTGCTGCCAAATGTCTCATTTTAATTCCAATTTTATATTTTAATGGATATTTATAAATTACATTTATTGAATTATCACATTGTTGAACGTTTAACTAGCTCTATTGTGATGAATCAAATTAGCACCTCACTGTTAAAAGCTCATTTTAAATTCAAGCATGTTTAATTATTTATGGGCATGAACAAAAACAGGAAATATATAAATTGAGATTTATTTAATTAATATAACAAATAACTGTTTAAAGGAGGAAGGAATCAATCAAAGGCACATTCTCTGGAAGCTCCTGATCCTGATGACACCAACAGAGGATCACCTACGACCAAGAGAACAGCTGGTATCAGTAAATAATGAAATCAGGGCAATTTTAGGTGGATGTTTGTGATTGTGTAACATAAATTAACACATTACAGAATTTTCTCATGGGTTTTTTTTATAACTTTCTCTGCAGCAGACAAGCCCAAGGTAGGTGGACCGAGTCCTAGAAAGCTGCTATCGACATGTTTCAGTGGTTTTCCTGCTTTAACGTGTTAGATTAGCTGTTCATCAGCTCAGCTATTAGAGGCTGATTAAAATAAGGTGTTGAAACAGATAAACCTCTAAAACATGCTGAATAATAGCTCTCTAAGGCAGTGGGGCCGAACCCTGCAGCTAATCTAATGCTATGGCTAACGGCTACTTACCATTCAGAGCTGGTTCTGTTGGGTCGGCTCCGGTGGTTTCAGGCAACTCACAAGCTCAAAGAAAAAAGGCTGAGGGGCCTCATTTATCAAGCTTGCTTATGCACAAAACGGGGTCGGAAAACTGTGTAAGCAACTTTCCATGCAAACTTTGGGATTTATGAAAGAAAATGTAGCGGGAAAATGTGCGCAACTTTAAGTTGAATAAGGACCTGGCTTACGCACATGTTGGACATGGAGAGCACCTGCAGTGCTGCTGCTGAGAAGGATACAATTATGAAATCCTGCAGCATTATCACTTGTACTGCTTCGTTTTCACACAGAACAAGACCCCCCACATGCACACACACATGCGCGCTCGCACACACACACAAAGCCTGAAGCGCAGAATACAGACGGGGGGACAGATTGAGACAGAATGTCATGCGTCTGTGACAGTGTGTCCTGTCACTGTGACCCAATTGATCACACACACTGGCTACTTGGACAATGGAGATCTCCCTTTGGGTGACTGGTTAGCGTGTGTGACTTTCACCCTGGAGTCTGGGGATCGAATTCCGATTGGACCATTTTTGTAATATCCACCACAGATCTCTCTGAAAAATTCACAACATTGACGGCTTCAGCAACGCTGTGCCACTCCGTGGATTTTCTCTTATTTGTTTTGCAAAAGCACTTCCTTTCATTTCTCCACCTCACCCACAAGTACCTCAATTTCTGCTTCTGTGAAATTGCGCTTCCTTGATCTGCCTTGATCTATGGCCGCCATCATCATTGGTGGAGCGCTGCAACTGCCGGCTTATGTATATGCACGAGATCCACAAGGCACTTTGCATTGACTATTTATGGCAGTAAGTGGGCGTGGTGAGAGCGGGATGTGACTAAAAAGCAGCTGAGAACCTTTCTAGATAGTTTCTGAATTATGAAGCGGAGATTGCTTGCAGCTGTGCGTACTCCATGTTTGATAGATCACAAACCTACTTGGCGTAAGTACATTTTTTTTTGCTGAGCTTAAGTACGGTTTTATTAAGGATTCTACGCAATGTTTGAGACCCCAGGTCCGCTTGTCTCCTCCAAAGAGACTTTGTCCCTTTCTTCTCGATTGTCTGCGTAAGGAGGGGGTGAAACGTCCTTCATTTATAATGACTGCTCAGAGTGAAAAAAGCCAGCTTCGTCTCGTTACCCATCCGTCTTTGTCACTGCCGCGGCTCCGCCCTCTCGGTCCTCCAGGCAACGCCTATGAATGTTGCAATTTTCAAAATTGATATGTGGGCGGAACAGGACTCTGAGGCAGGGATGACGAGCCCTATAATTATTATTTCTGATTTGATCAATCACTCTAAGGTTTTCATGCAGGCTGAAAAAGAAAACAGTCTCATACACCGATCGCCTGCATTAGTTTCTGATAGAAAATAGACAGTGAAACTCTAGGATTTGAAAAGCCTGACAGATCTATGTCACACTGTCACTTAACATTCATGGACTCACCCATCTTGACTCACAATGGGGAAGGCTGTTGTTGGTTTAGCATCCAGGAAACAGCTGAGAACATCTCAACTAGTAAAAGCTAACCGTTAGCATTAAAAACTCCACCTCACAGCAGAACTCTTCCAAGCTTGAGTTATTTGTGGAGATAAAACATCAGTGTCACAGAGCGAACGGAGTCACTGGCAGAGTCGCATTGCTGTTGTCCAATCCGAAAATATCAGGAAATAAGACTCCAAATCCTGTCATCACCGAAGCTTTTTTTCCCTAGAGAACAACAGGTATTTGTTCCTACTAGAGAATGTTGCAAATGTATATTTATAACTTTACTTTTTGCAGATTTGTTTCAAACTACACCCACTCCTGTTTTTTAATAAATGTTACATGGTACTCATAAAACACTAAAAATTACTTTTTATTATACAAACCTTTAATATTTCAATGTGAATAGGATTGAGGTGGCTAACAGAGGCTCATGTTATTACTGACGTTGCTGTGAGCACAGCCTGCTGCTCTCAGGTGCAGTTCTGAGGTGACCCTGAACACTCTGAGTCAGTGCAGGTCTGGTCCTGATTACGAAGCTCCAGGCCTGCAGCAGTGATGCTCTGATGTGCAGCAGATCATATCTGAGACATTTTACTGATCACATTCAGAAGTCTGATCCTGATCGTTCTGACACTATGGGATAAACTCCACACAGATTAGTCCTGATCAGGTCTCCAGTGTCACTTTGCGTCATGGTAACGTGATATTGTCTCAACGCAAATCTGCAAAGTCATGCATTAAGCCAAATTACAATAAGTGGTTCTGTGTCAGTGCAAAAACTTTAACCTCTCAGGGTAACATAATTTTTTTGTAATTTACTAAAAGCAGATGAAATGTAATCCTGCATGATGGGTTTAAAATGCCCTAATCTGAAACACCCTCCAGTGTTTCACTGTCTTGAAGGTTTCAGGTTTGGTTTTGTACGCGTGTGTGTGTGTGTGTGTGTGTGTGTGTGTGTGTGTGTGTGTGTGTGTGTGTGTGTGTGTGTGTGTGTGTGTGTGTGTGTTACACCACTGAACATTTTATCCCCCATCTTTTATTTTCCCCTGTTTTACTTTTTAATCAAAGAAACTCATTTCTTTTTGCTTGCAAATCATCTGTTGGAAATCCAAAACATCAGGTGGAGTTCTGATTGTTCGGCTCTAATTCAAACCCACCATCGTGTCACAGCGCTCACTCAGCTCACCAGCAGTGTTAGAAAATTCAGTCACGTGTGTCCTGTCAGCATCCTGCTGAGATTAACTCAGGTCTTCAATCAGCGAGGCTGGTAAACAGCCCGCATTTTGCTTTTCTAAGTTACAGGACTTCAAAGTGTTATACAGTACATCCATTTAGACACACACACATATTCACACACTGTTGGTAATGAGCCACAATGTAGCTGCAGCTGTCCTGGGACGCACTGACAGAAGCGAAGCTGTAGTACAGACGTAACACCAGACCCTCCGACCACCAACAGCAAGAAAGGAGGGCAACATGTCTTATCCAAGGAGGACACAATGACTGTCACACGTGGGGCCTGGGTTTGAACCTGCAACTCCTAACTCTTCAGCCACAGTTGAACCCTCATGTTCAACAAAACTACTGCTGCTCAACTGAAAACTTTTTAAAACAGGAACAAACACAAAGAGCCCAGAGCGAGGGACGTGACAGCAAGACAAATTTATATTGCTGATTATAATTAAAGAAGAAACTATTTTTATATAGCACCTCTCAAGATAAAAACCACGTGGCGCTTCATAAGAACAAAACATTATAATTATATATACATATCTTAAATTATATCTTAATAAATTTTGGGAACATTTTAAATGTGAAGAAAGAATTTTAAAAATGCATAAGAAAAGGTGATACGGGATCCCAGGAATGATAGAATCGGTAGAAACGGCAGCATGGAGAGAGGGTGGTGATGAAGGTCACACCAAAGCCAGTTTGAACAAGTGAGTTTCAGCTTCTTTCTAAAGGAGACAGAGTCCGCCGATCTCAGGCTCATGGGGAGAGAGCTCCAGAGTCTGGGGGCCACAGCAGTAAATGATCTGTCACCTTTGGTCTTTAGCCTAGTGCGCTGCACAACCAGTAGGCTTTGATCACTGGACCTCAGGGACCTGCTGGGTCATTAAGAGAAATGAAAATGACTTCTTGGCTACTGTCATTTGTTTTCTGTGGGTCTTTGTTTATGATGATCTGCAGCAGAACAAAGAAATTCCAGAAAATAAATATAATTAACACACGGCGATGCTTTGTAGTAACAGACCAATATATTTAGCCACAAGCTAGCAATTACTTCTGATGCTTTTGTAATAATTATTAACAAGATTGTACTTTGTGTACTTCTGAGAAGTATTATAACTACCTTTATCCATGAGTTCATTAGAGTACAACAAGCTCACATAAATAAAAGTTGTTTTCTACAGTTTAACCTTGGAAAGGAGAAAACACCCATTTTTGAAGCTGGCAGAATAAGGGGGTTGCATATTTTCAGATATCACTGTGTAACAGGATAATGCTATGAAATGAACATTTTAAAACTTTTTGGGGGTGTAAGAGTCAGGCAGTAGGGAGTGGGACAATCACATAAGTTGGTTTGGGCTTTTCTGGAATCTTGCTGCAGCATCTGTAATTTAACCATAATATAATCTGGGCCAACGCATCCTTAATGGCTTTATTAGCTTCAGAGTTGGAATCTTCTAGAGGCTTCTGGGAGAAATGTGTTTGTTTTACTACTAGTGATATAAATGTGAAAATTATTTTGTTATCATTTATGTTTCTACAAACTTACACCCAGATGTGGAACACAACTGTTAAAACTAAACACAACACATTTACAATAACACGCATGTCCATCCAGCCATAGCCTCCCTCCGCCTACGTGTGGGGGAATGGGACCTGACTGTGGGTTGTGATTATGAACCAAACTGCAGCTCAGACTGCTCACCCATTTTAGTCCTTGGACGGGGTTCTGGAGAGCACTCCTTCTGGTGACTCCCTCGTTCTGCTGGAGGACTTTATCGATCATGTGGGCAACAACAGCGAGACCTGGAGAGGTGTGGTTGGGAGGAACGGCACCCTGATTTGAATATGAGTGATGTTTTGTTGGACTCTGTGCTTATCATGGATTGCCCATAACAAACACCATGTTCAAGAATAAAGGTGTCCATATATGCTCGTGGCACCAGGATACCTTAGGCTGCAGTTCGATGATCGACTCTGTTGTTGTTTCATCTGATCTGTGGCTGCATGTCTTGGACACTCGGGTGAAGAGAGAGGCGGAGCTGTCAACTGTTTACTACCTGGTGGTAGGTTGGCTTTGATGGTGGGGGAGGAAGCCTGTCAGACCTGGCAGGTCCAAATGTATTGTGAGGGTCTGATGGGAGCGTCTCAATTCCCGCCTCCAACAGAATTCCAAACATGTCCCGAAGGAAGCGGGGGACATTGAATCCAAGTACGCCATATTCCGTGCTTCCATTGTCGAGGCGAAGGGTTGTCGGTGCCTGTCGCGGTCGCAACCCCTGAACCCGCTGATGGACATCGGCGGTTAGGGATACTGGCTAGCTGAAAAAAGGAGTCCTGTCAGGTCTTTTTGGCCTGTGGGACTCCAGAGACAGCAGATGATACTGGCACTCCAAGCAGAATGCAACTCGGGTGGTCGCGGAGGCAAAAACCCGGAAGTGGGAGGAGTTCAGTAAGACCATGGAGCAAGACTTCCATAAGGCTTCGAGTTGATTCTGGTCCACCATCCGGCGTCTCAGGGGGGAAAGCAGTGCAGTATGAACATTGTTTACAGTGTTGATGGTGTGCTGCTGACCATTCGGGACATTGTGGATCGGTGGGCAGAATACTTCAAAGACCTCCTCAATCCCACTGACACGTCTTCCAGTGAGGAAACAGAGTCTGGGGACTTTGGGTTGGGCTCTCCAATCTCTGATGCTGAGGTCACTGAGGTGGTAAAAAAAAAACTCCTCAGTGGCAAGGCTCCGGGGGTGGATGAGATTTGTTCAGATTTTCTAAAGGCTCTGGATGTTGTGAGGCTGTGTTGGCTGACGCGGCTTTGCAGTGTCGCGTGGACATCGGGGGCAGTTCCACTGGCCTGGCAGACTGAGATGGTGGTTCCCCTATTTAAAAAGGGGGACCGCAGGATGTGCTCCAACTACAGAGGGATCACACTCCTGAGCCCCCCTGGTAAGGTCTATTCAGAGGTTCTGGAAAAAAGGGTCCGTCGGATTGTCAAAACTCGGATTAAGTAAAGAACAATGTGGTTTTCGTCCTGGTCATGCTGGAGGGAGGATCCTGGAGGGTGCGTGGGAGTTAGCCTAACCAATTTACATGTGATTTGTGGATTTGGAGAAGGTGTTCAAATGTGTTCCTCGGGGGGCCCTGTGGGGAGTACTCCAGGATTATGTGGTACCAGGGCCTCTGATACAGACTGTTAGGGTCCTGTATGAACAGTGTCAGAGCTTGGTCTGCATTGCCGGCAGTAAGTCGGGCTCATTTCCAGTCATCAAATTCTGTTCGTAACTTTTATGGACAGGATTTCTAGGCACAGCCGAAGTATTGAAGGGATCCGTTTTGGTGGCCTGAGAATCAGGTCTCTACTTTTTGCAGATTAAGTGGTGTTGTTGGGTTTATCAGAATGTGATCTCCAGCTTTCGCTGGAGCAGTTTGCAGCTGAGTGTGAAGCAACTGGGATGAGAATCAGATTCTCTAAATCTGAGTCCATGGTCTTGAATCATGAAAGGGTAGAATGCCTTCTCCAGGTCAGGGATGGGGTCCTGTTTCAAGCAGGAGTGGTTTTAGGACTGAAGAAGATCCGGGGCTTAACACACGCACACACACGTGACACACACTAGTCAACATCATATATATTTGTCTTGTACCACATAATTTTTAATCTGAAGCTACATATTAAGCATTTTCAGGGCAGAGTATTGTTCCTGTTAGTGTTTAGTGTGAGATGATCATGATAGTAAATATTCCTGTTCTTTCTCCAACAACTTTACCTGATAGTAAACTAACTTTAGGCAAACCAGCAGCACAACAAATATTTTCAAATAATACTCACAAACCTGAGTCAACACCAGTATCATCAAAGCTGGGGTTCTGTCGTTGTACTTTTTGTCTAAAAAACATCCTCATGTCCATCTTCACTCATTCGTTTCAGGCAGAGAGTGTAGAAGAAGTCGGCTGCTGAAGGGCAGTTCTTCTTCAGTGGTGGAGGCTCAGGCAGGCTGTATACAAACTACTGCCAGCTGCTCCCTCTCTGTTGGACTTTGGTACTGCATGTTACTTCCGCGATTTAGATCCAGGGCTTTTCATAGAACATCCGGGGCTTCAGCCCAAGTAGCCGGGCCTAACGTCGCCCCTGGTTTCAAGTGGAG
Organism: Nothobranchius furzeri; assembly: GCF_043380555.1. Classification (NCBI taxonomy): domain Eukaryota; kingdom Metazoa; phylum Chordata; class Actinopteri; order Cyprinodontiformes; family Nothobranchiidae; genus Nothobranchius; species Nothobranchius furzeri. Next base: position 53,510,504 of record NC_091756.1, on the reverse strand, counting down.
GAGTTTAAGTATCTCAGGGTCTTGTTCACGAGTGGGGGACAGATGGAACAGGGACAGGCGAATTTGCGCTGTGTCTGCAGTGATACGGGCCTTGTACGTATCTGTTGTGGTGAATTTAGAGCTGAGTCAGTAGGCAAAGCTCTCGATTTACCGGTCGATCTATGTTCCTACCCTCACCTAAGGTCACGAGCTTTGGGTAGTCACTGAAAGAACGAGATCATGGATACAAGCGGCCAAAATGAGTTTTCTCCGTAGGGTGTCTGGCTCTCCCTTAGAAATAGGGTGAGAAACTTGGTCATCCGGGTGGGACCCGCTGCTCCTCCACATTGAGTGGTGCCAGTTGAGGTGGCTCGGGCATCTTGTCAGGATGCCTCCCTGGTGAGGTTTTCCAGGCACGTCCAACTAGGAAGAGACCCAAGAGAAGATCCAGGACACACTGGAGGGACTATGTCTCTCAACTGGCCAGGGAATGCCTTGGGATTCCCCAGAGGAGCTGGCCCAAGTAGCTGGAGAGAGGGAAGTCTGGGCTTGTTGGCTAGGCTGCTGTCCCCGCGACCCAACTCCGGATAGGCGGCTGAAATGGATGGATGGAACACAAAAAAAATCTAAACTGTATTTAAATAAATGTGAGTTATATTTAGACAGTTTGGCCCAAACATTGTGACATGAGAAACAAGAGGTGGAGCATCATAATCCCCCTGTGGACTGAGTATAAAATGGTCTTAAGTCCTGGCTGGCCCTTACAGTGAGCCCCAGCATAGCCGTCCACTCATCTGCTCATCCCAGCAGCTCACAACCAGCTACCAGGCTGCTCTTCGTCAGCCAACAGGTGAGTAACATCATCATCAGAAAGGTTTACAAACCTTAGATAATCCACAGGGATTACATTTATTTATTGTTACCCTGGAGAAACCTCTCAAAGCAGCTGAGGTGGAAATTGAACTAGTTTGTGCTACAATCAATTACACGATCTGGACATTTCACTGATGTTCAATAAATAAACTATTAATATTTAACCCTTTGATGCATGAATTATGAAATCTTCAACCATGATTTTTTTAACTTTTTTTTTTCATTCATCTTTAGGTGTGAACAAAACAAATTTCATCAAATATTTGTTGTTAAATTTTATAATTTACAAATAATTTATTACATATCCACCTCAGTGGACAGCGTGCATTCTGAACATGAAATATGTTGGCTTGGCTTACTGAAGCCCAAATGGAGGGGTTCAAATGCAATAAAGTCTTCAACAGCTGTGCTTAATAGCAAAAACAAATAAATAACAATTTTGAGTACCTGTCCACTGTAGTGACTATTATGCATCAAAGGGTTAAAGTCTTTGATGCAGAATTTTAAAAAATCTCCTGAACATAGATGAAGACATTTATATTTATTAGACACATTTTAAATCATTCTTTTTTTTTCATCTTTTTTCCTAAAATGTTTTGAAAAGAAAAACCTTTCCACTCTATGTTGTGCCAAAAAATATATAAAATAACACAACATTATCAATTTATCATTCAGATCTGCTGCATGGTTTACTCGGTGATTTCACTCACATCATTTTATTTCCATTTTAGTAAATCTGAGTTTACTGCAAAAATAAAAACTACCAAAATATTTACTTTTTTCTAGTCTTTCAAAGATTTGCCAGGTTTAATTTAAAAAAATATTTTTAGAAACATGGAAACAGTAGAATGTTTTTTAATCATAAACATTATTCTTTTAATTGGTTCACGCGCAAGTTAATTTTCTCACATAATCTAGATTCTGATGATTTTATGTTATTTTATGATGAATGCACATAACTTTGACTGAACTTTTTATTTGAAATGATACTGAAATATGCATTACTGAGATGCTATTTGCACAGCCTCAGTGAGGCAGATGATTTACCTTGTTTTGTTTGTCGTCAACATAAACGACAACATAAAGGGTTAAACCAGTCCACGGGTGTCTCTGGGACGGGCTGAGCTGATTGTTCTTTAGACCCTCAATGTGCAGCTCAGCATTTCTGCCATGTTGTCCTTGTTTTAATAAGATTACATGAGAGAGACCAGCTTGAAACAGAGAGGGCGAGAGAGCTTATTAACAAGAGCTAGGGATTATGGGAAATTGGGTCATCTTTGCTGAACGGGCTGCATTTTGGTCCACGTCAGACGATCAGTCACAGGGAAGCTGTGATCCTGTCATGTGCTTCTCAGCTGTGCAAGAAGATTACCGGAGATAATGTCACACAGAGGTGACAGGAGCTATATGTTAGACATGCATCACATCAGATAAGATTTGTGGTCTGCATGTGGGAAAAAGTTGCTCCTTCTTATATTTTTTGTTTCCAAACTGCAGGAGTTTCTAAACCAGACAACCTACACACGCTTCACTCCTGTTAAAATGAATCTAGAGCCGCCCAAACCTGAGACCAAGTCAGCCACCCGAGTCTCTGGTGGCCCAGCCACCCGAGTCACGGGTGGCCCTGCCACTCCGCGTAAGGGTCCACCAAAGTTCAAACAGAGGCAGACCCGCCAGTTCAAGAGCAAACCTCCAAAGAAAGGCGTGCAGGGGTAAGCCTCTAATGAACCACTGCTTCCTTCAGAGTTGTTCAAAGTAAACCGAGGTTTAAGTTAGTAATCTTTGTTTTGTTGGCAGCTTTGGTGATGACATTCCCGGCATGGAGGGCTTGGGCACAGGTGAGTTTACGTCTGTTTAAAATGTCCTTTAGGAACACTCAGGAACCTGAACAGCTTCACATTTCTGTCCCTCTCTTCAGACATCACGGTCATCTGCCCCTGGGAGGCCTTTAACCACCTGGAGCTGCACGAGCTGGCCCAGTACGGCATCATCTGAGCCGTCCCACATCTTCCAGGATTTCTCTGAGGATTCCAGGCTGTGCACTTCAAACCACCTGCCTGCGGCTGTCATGAATCTGCATGTGGATCTATTCTAAACAGGAAATCACAACAAACTGTAACAAACAAAAAAAACAAAAAAAAACAAAAACAGGAACAACTATGAAAAAATAATTTTCTGTTCTCTCTCACTGGAATCTTCAGACTGCAAACACCTGCTTTGTGTCTCACTCTGGCATCACTCTGTAGCTCTGCTCCTCTGTACACCCGAACTCTTCTTGCTCACATTTTCTCTTTTCTATCCTCTTCATGGACCTAAACAAGAAACATGCAAGCGAGGCAGCCTCACTTTGCGTTAAAGCTGCAAACCCGTGGGGAGGGTGGGCTCCCACGCCACGTGCCTCGGCGCCTCTTTCACCATCGCAGAGGCTCGTTCCGTCGATGCCGAACGTTTCAAATCCTAAATCTGAGTTCTGTAGAGAGCAGACGCCAGCTGGCCATCGCTGAATTTAACCTTCAGCGGGATTCATCCGATTTTCCTCCATTTTCGCTGCATTCCTTTTCAAACAGAAAAGGTCGATTCTCTGCATCTAAGACATCTGGTGCATAAGGTTTGGTAGACATTTATCCTCGCTGCTCAGATTGAGTGAAATCAGTTTGAAATATTCAGTTATTCACCACTTCTAACAGCATTTAGTCATTTCCACACTCTCATTATCAGCTTTCATGTTCCTTTGTATGATTTTAGCACGTATGTGTTTGCTCATTAAGTATTCTCTTTTTATTGTGGTTCTTTGAGTTTATTTTGTATGTTTTTGCGCTCGTTATCAGAAATGTAGCCTTTTTGCACCTCGTCTTTCACCTGCCATCCATCATTTTATCTACAAATCTTTCTGAAATCATCTCCATCATCCCCCTGTTGAGCCCTACAGTAACTTCAGAGTCCGCTGAAGACTTTTCCCTGATGGTCCAAGGGGGCGAAGAGGTGTGGATGGATTTTAGTAGTGAAGAAGACAAAAATCACAAAGATCTGATGCGATGTGTAACAGAACTTTGTCCTCTCTACAGGACAACAGAAAAATAAAGAAAAAAATAAGTAAAATAAAACAGATTTTATTTATTTTGAGCAGACGGTTCAACATTTAGCAGCGTTTGATCAGGGGTGTTGTTCACTAAAAAAACCTAATGCATTCCCAAATGAGAGTCAGCTCAGCTGTTCTGAATCTTATGGGCCATTCCCATCTGTACCGGGTCGGCCCGGGCCGGGTAGCGTAGGTTGTTTACATATCTGGGTGGCCTGGTATTTTTCCGGGCCAACCGAGGCTCATTCTCAGCCCTCTTCTCGAGGGGGTCTGCTTCAGGCCGACCAGGGCCAACACACCCACTGCTGACAGCAAATTCACACCTTCCATTAGAGCAAGCCTCTGATTGGTGGGTAGAATCAGCCCACATGGGCTTAAGGCAAGGATGTGTGGAATCAACCGGGCCAGGCTGGGGCTACCCGGCCCGGGCCGACCCGGTACAGATGGGAATGGCCCAAAATTCAGCTGCGACTGAACTGCATCTTTGTAGACTTACACACAAAATACAAACAGAAAACACAACTGCAGACAAGGTAAAATAAACTATTTACATATTTATAGTTGTGAGTTTATATTTTTGTGTGCTTTGACCGCGTGCCTCTTCAGAGAATCCCATCTTGGAAAACTCGCCCCACATCGATGACAGCTAAATGGTTTCTCTCCTGCGTGAACTACCTGGTGCATTCTCAGATGTGACGACCGAACACATTTTCCCCCACTTTCTTTACAAACGAAGCGTCTCTCTTTAGAAGAAACTTTAAGCTTTAAGTGAACTGGCTTTGGATAAATCTTTTATCACACGCAAACGGTTTTTCTCCCGTGTGGATTTTAACATGTTTGCACAAACTTCCCTGTCGAGAACACCTTGCTCCACAACAACCACAGATGAAATGCTTCTCTCCCGAGTGACCCAAAAGGTGCTTGTCGAGGTCATCCGGTGATAGAACATGAAGTTAGTTGGTCACATGTATTCTGTAAATCATGTTATGTTGATGACAACTATATAGGTCATAAAGAGAAACATGTTTTGTGTTCTTTTGTCACGTTTTCTATGAGCACACTAAAATTACAGCAGCTAACCTTTACTTATGTAGCAGGATGAGGTAATCTGCTCCTGACTTTAATACCAGGTGTTATTTATTAAAATCAGGAGCAGATTACCTCATTCTGCTACACTTATTATTACAGTCATGTCTTCATATTGAATATTTGATATCCACAAGCATGTGAGGATGTGTTTCAGCTGCTAACAGGCACCAGAATTAAAATAGAAAATTAAACAAGTGTGAACGCTAACGCGATATCTTCAGCCATCGTCACCCCCGAGCAGAGCCGGATTAACGCAAAGGCAAAGTAGGCACGTGCCTAGGGCCTGATTGGCTGGATGGGGCCCAGACAGAGGGACAAAATTTAAAATTAATTAATTTAAAATTAAATGTACAAATCTCCTATGATATAATTTGTGGATAGGACTCCTATCTACAGTTTATTTCAATATTTATTAATTAACTAAAAATAGTAATACTGTTTATCTTAACCATAGACCGTTACATTAGCTACATCACATTAACGCCAGCCCATGACTGTATTCTACAACTTGGGCGCCACCCAATTAAGGACGTCAGAGAAGCGGTCAGTCAGAGCGGGACACAACAAAGCTAGCAGGTGTTTTTGAGTAGGCTAACTTTCACGATGCTTTCGGGTGCGGCAAAACGTAAAAAGAAAAAAAATGAAGAGGAACAAAAGAAGAGACGGCGGGGGCTTTACAGAAGTTTCTGTCGGGCTGCTCGGGCAGCCGTCCGACAGCTGTGAACCTGCTCGAGTCAGCAGAGCCAGAGGCCAGACCCAGAGCAGACACAGCCTGAAGACGCGGTGGAAGATGCGGCGGAAGACGCTGTAGCACCAACACCGTCACAGAAGGATGAACTGGAAGAACAGCAGCCAGCCAGAAGTGAGCCCAATCTAGTCTTACAGCAGGAGCCTCTAGACCCAGAAAGGGTGTTAACAAGCTACATCTGATCCTGCAGTGGTACATAACCAAACTGATGACAGGATGTGTGAGTACTTTGCACTAAACCATCCCTCTCAAAATATTGCATATTTCTCTGCATCACAGAGGAAATGTGGAGACATAAACCGAAGCCTAACCAAGGAACATTTCGGTGTTCAGGCGGTGTTCAGGCCCAAACCAGACAGGTGTCATCCTCCATCTGCTGATTTCACACCCACACACCTGAGATGTGGCTATAGTTACTTTAGTATTCTGCAAAGTAACTTTTTTAGCATGACTTTACTTTAATAACCAGTGTTAACCAGCAGCTGTGTGGGAAAACATTCTTTACAGTAAACCAATGAATGATGAGTGAATGAATGATCTAAAACAACACAACAGCTGCTCTGCACAGATGTAAAACTATCCAAACATTCAGCCGTATTAACAAAATAATCCGCTAAGTACGTAGCAGCTGCTCTGACTGTGCTTTGGCTTTAAAGTGTCACCAGGATCATGTTAGCTCTTCATGGGACAAAGTTCAGGTCCATGTGTTGCAACAGTCTGTTGTGTTTTATTCCTAGGCTCTCGTGAACATGGGGGAGATCCTCCGAATGGCTGGATGCACTTATGAGAACGGTGAGGCGATCCTCTGTGCAGAAGCCATTGTTCTGCAGATGTTCTTCATGCAGTTTACTTTCATTTCTGGCAGTTGTTAAAACCACCGTGCTTCTCGCTGACATCAATGATTTCTCAAATGTCAATGAAGTTTACAAGCAGTGTGAGTATGTTGGCTTCCCCTCTATAGATAGGAGCTGTTGTACAACCCTGACCGCTGCGTGTCAGCACAAACTAGCTATACCACAAGTCCCATTTATTTAGCATAAGGAGCCTTTAGATCTGCCCGCTTTGCCCATCTTTCCTTAGTTTACTCCATATATGTTTTTATATTCCCTACTTCTAAATAAAGTGACGTTCTGTCTGGAAGAGTTTTTATGGCTCCATGCTGATGTGAGGAGAGATCACCACATGTTGCATAAGCCAGTTAAACACCGAAACCAGAGATGATTCAATGTTACTGTAGGGTTAATGACCTAAACATAGGAATTAAAGGCTGTTGCTATCAGCTTATATTTTAATTCCTAAGATCAAACAAATTGACGAATGAGATTGTATATGGATATGTAAATATAATAGATATAAATTCATACACCAACTTGCTTGGTCTATGTTTAATCAACAGATTATAATATTTATTTTTAAAGATTTAATTTAATAGCAAAGATTATTTGTTAATTCAGAAGATCTAAAGATCTTTGCCTGTTCAGTGATCAATGTACACCCACTCTGTGTTTATTTCAAGAAAGAGTCAAGTTTAAGAAGGTTAAGAAATTTATTACTAAACAATTATAAAACATGACAATTTATTAAAGACTTTGATATTAAAAAGACTTTGGTATTAAAAAAGCAACCCTGTGTTTGGATGAATCTAATATGAAGTGTTTGTTTGCGGGTGAATGCAATGTCTCAGAACGTGTCTGGTGCAGGTGTGTTCTCTGGAGGGCCCTTGGTCGACGCTGTAGCGTAATGGTTTATTGACGTTACAACTCGCAGGTGCAGTCAGAGATCAGGGTCAGCCAATGTGGTCACAGGGTGGCATTCAACCTTCCCCCTGTGGTAGGCGAGTCACCAACGTCAGGTCTAGAGGTCACTAGCACCAGCTGTAGGAGTAGGGTCAGTGATATTGTCAGCCCCCCCCTTCGGCAGGTGGCGTCCCCACCGCAAGGTACTGGGCTTCAGCTGGAGTCTCGGCGCCACTATCAACTCCCCCTTCGGCAGGTGGTGTTCCCACTCCAGTGTGCGGAGTCTCAGGTGCAGTGCCACTGCAAACTCCCCTAGGTTAATGTTGGTTTATGCTTGACGCATCCGCGAAGTTGCGTCATTTTAACAACCACGCCCCTCCACAGCGCCTCCGCACGGCCCAAAATTTCCGCACCACGCACCTAGGAAATTTTCTAACCATGCGGACGGTCGGACGCGGAAAAACATGGCGGACTGGCAAGAACTAGTATGGCAGAGGTTCGTAAATACAGACATTTGTATGATTCAGCTCTCAAAGATCACCGCGATCAACACGTTGTTAATAATTCTTGGAGAGAAATAGCTCGCACTGTCGGAAAAGACGAGGACGCTGTTAAAACATGCTGGAATGACATGTTGTAAACAACAGTAATTTTTACTTCTACTATGGTGTAGTGTTGGATGCATGCCATAGAGCTCTATGCTGCCCCCTACAGTTTGGGAGAATATTAGCTCACCGCAGAGACGAGCCGCATGAACCTATAAACGCTGCAAGTTGTGAAGCGCGTTCCATCCGCGAGCCGCATCACCAAGCGGAAAGTGAATGCGTCAAGCATAAACCAAGCTTTAGGTGGTTTTCCCACCCCCGAGTGAAGCAATCTTGCTGCAGAGACGACACAGACTCTGTGGGTGTCACTGACCTTGGAGGCTGTGGATCGACTGGTCACTCTGACAGCGCCGTTGTAGTTAACAACACCTAGAGAGGGAATGACACGAACACGAAAGAGAGCCCATAGCTCAGGAACGGAGTCAAGCTTGACAGGAGAAGGCAGATGAGCTGTCGGATCAGAAAGGTACAGGATCATCCTGCTAATATCAGAGTTCTGGGACTGAAGACTGACAAGGTTGTTTTCAGAAAAGACAGGAAGAACAGACTCAAAACCATCGGACGGTCGAGAGGTGGACGCGTTAACGGCCTGAGCTCAAGTCACGACACACACACGGGGTGGGTTTGACCGAGAAGACACACTGTCAGGGAGCCACAAGGGGTTAAAGGACCATGGGGTACCAACAGCTGCACCTTGTTTGGCAAGAGAGTCTGCAATCAGATCCTTATCAGTTCCGGGTACACGAGAAAGACCTTTGACTTCACGCCAATAGATCTGCATGTCATGTGATGTCGCTAGGGTTATCACAAGCCATGAAGAGGTCTTGATGTTTAACGGGCTTCCGGTTAGAGGTTAAGAACCCGTTAATTTTCCAAGAAGGTAAGGGAGGTGGTGGAGGACCTAAACTTGGAGATGGCCACAGAAAAGGAACGCTCAGAAAGATAGGAGGAGAACCACTCCAGAGCAGTTCCTGATAGAACTGCCCAGTCTCTCAGCCTCTCCAGTCGCAGGTGATGGTCAACAGTGTCAAAGGCTGCAGTCAGGTCCAGCAGGACCAGAACAGAACAGTCCCCTGCATCACTGTGAGTCAGAAGGTCATTAGAGACCCTAAGAAGAGCTGTTTCAGTAGAATGAGCTCTACGAAAACCTGACTGGAAGCAATCATAGATGTTATGTTCATCAAGAGCAGCTGTGAGTTGTTTAGCCACAACCTTTTCAAAGATCTTGGAGATGAACGGAAGTTTAGAGATGGGTCTGAAGCTGCTATGGAGAGAGGGGTCAAGACTCGTTTTTTAAGAAGCGGTGGATTACAGCGTTCTTAAAGTAAGCAGGAACCTGACCAGAAACCAGAGAAGCATTAATAATGGAGAGCACGCTGGGACCGATGGACTGAAAAGCACTTTTAAACAAAGATGAGGGTAAGATGTCAAGGGGGCATGCAGAGGTCTTCATAGAGTTAACTAGTTTGGTTAACTCTGGCAAAGAAACAGGAGCAAAGCTATCTAGGATGATGGGTCTGGTTGGAGTCGGGAGAGGCAGCGATAAGGCTGAAGGAGAGATGCTAGATCTAACCTTATTGACTTGTTCACAAAGAAAGACAGAAAGTCTGCAACAGAGTGGATGGAGGCTGTAGGAGAGGCAGGAGAGACGATACTGCTGATGGTGTTAAACAGCACCTTGGGGTTCCCTTTGCTCTGGGACATCAGGTTGGAAAAATAGGAAACCTTTGCATCTCTGACTGCAGAGTTAAAGGATGTCAGAAGATCTTTTAGGTGCAGCAGATGGACGTGGAGATGAGTTTTCTTCCACAAACGCTCAGTTTTTCTGCATTGGCGCTTCAGGCTGTCATGAAACCAGGGAGTAGGGTTCACTGCAGGAACTGATCTGGTTCTGACAAGACAGATATTGTCCAGAATGGAGAGGCAGTGATCGTTAGACTGAGAAGGTGAGGAATCTGGGTCGTTATCAGAAGAACAGGGTGGATCAAAAGCAGCAGAAAAATTGCTAGCTGTGCTCTCATTAAGAAAACGAGAACTAACCATACGGCGAGCAGGAGGTGGGGGCGCAGAAACTGACAAGTTAAAGAAAATGCAATGGTGATCAGAAGTAAAAACAAGGTCCAGAGTGTGCCCCCTGGTGTGTGTGGGGCCAGAAACATGATGGGTAAAGCTGAAGGAGTCCATAATGCTGGAGAAATTCATGGCAAAGTGATGGGAGGGATCATCAACGTGGATGTTAAAGTCACCAACAATCACCAGTCTGGACAGCTTCACAGTGGAGGATAGAAAGTTACTAAACTCCTGAAGAAAAGAACTGTTTGGACCAGGTGGACGATAAACCACAGCACAGTAGAACGGGTCCTTACGCCCGACTTTAATCAGCTGCAGTTCAAAGGAAGCAAAGTGACCAGAGGTTGTAGAGCTACGTGGAAGATGGTCTCTGAAAACAACAGCTAGGCCTCCCCCACGACCAGAACCCCGGGGCTGGCTAAGAAAAGAATTACCACTCGGGCAGAGTTCAACCAGACCAGAATATCGTGGGCGATCGTGAACAAACGGAAGGACAAAAGAGTCTGGCGATCATAGGAGATGGTAGCAGGGACACTACTGAAGAGTATCGCAGACAGGAGCAAGGTGGAAAAGAGGAGGTTAGTGGAGAAAAGTTTGAAAAAGTGGCCGGTGACTGCGGCTAAGCCAAGCACAGGCGCCATCTTGTTACCGACCGGAAGCGGAAAGAAGGTCACTGGCCGATGTTGTGTTTCAATGACGATGATTTTCTGTCCACCAATGTAGCTGGAAAAGTGTTTAACTGCCCACATGGTGGAAAGCAAAGCTTTTCACAGTCAAGAGTATTTAAACTCAGGACCGGACAAGAGCTTACTAGCATATGCTACGACACGCCTGTCACAGTCATATACTTGATAAAGACCGACACTGAAGCAGTTAGATGAGAACACGACCTCAAGGTGGAACTCTTTGTCACAATCAGGAAGCGCCAGGCACGGAGCTGAGCATAATGCGACCTTCAGGTCATACATGGCCTGTCGTTGCTGCTCAGTCTGAGGATGTGCCTTTCGAGTAGACTGAGCCATGCACGCGTGGCCTGTTGCTGCATGTCATTCCCTCTTTGGGTGTTGTTAACTACAACGGCGCCGCCAGGGTGACCAGTCTGTCCAATATCTCCAAGGTCAATGACACCCACAGAGTCTGTGTCGTCTCTGCAGCAGGATTATTTCACCCAGGGGTGGGAAACCCACCTGCCCTAGGGGAGGGAGGTTGACAGTTGCAGTGGCACTGCACCTGAAGCCTGATTCATGCTTCTCCGTCTGCGTCAGTGCGGAGACACGCAACGTCCTTGCGGGCCTGCCGGAGAGCTCCGCAAGAACGGACGGAGTCGAGCTCTCTTTTCTAAACATCCATCAGTGGAGACGGATGTTGTGTTGTCTACATGCTGCCATTGCGCCCTCAAAAGCATAAACAGAGCCGAGGATAACTAGCGGCAGACACGGAAAAGCTTGAAGAATACATCGCGACTTAACTCTAAAACATGAACGTTTAATTCCCCCGTGACTGGAGGAGTGAAAAGATACGGAGAAAGCGTTTTATTTGTGGACGGAAATGACAGGAAACGTGGGTTTAGAGGTGGTGAGCGCATGAAGAGGTGGAGGAGGATGAGAGACAAATTTGTCTGTGTTAAAAAGTCTCTTATATACAAAAAAACACAATATAAACGCACTATCTTGGACCGGATACATGACAGGATACCACAGAACAGCGCTACGCCCTCTGTTGTCCTGCCGGGCAATTGCTTTGCAACACTCCCCAACACTCCCCAGGAGACGGAGAAGTATGAGGGCAAAACGCTTCCATCAATCCGTGCGCGTCTGTCCCTTGCGGAGCTGACGGAGAAGCATGAATCAGGCTTGAGACTCCGCACCCTGGAGTGGGAACACCACCTGCCGAAGGGGGAGTTGATGGTGGCGCTGAGACTCCAGCCGAAGCCCAGTACCTTGCGGCGGGGACGCCACCCGCCGAAAGGGGGGGCCGACAACATCACCGACCCCACTCCACTACAGCCGGCGCCCGTGACCCCCAGCCGAGCCGGCGAGTCACCCACCGACGGGGTGGCCGAACGCCCCCCGCACCACCACCGGCCTACCCTGATCTCTATGACTGCACCTGCGCGTCGACTGAGGGCCCTCTGGAGCGCACATGTGTTGCCCTGAATCAGTTCTTCCTCTAAAAAAACAGATGTGTCACTGTCTATTCAGACATCAATTCTGTTTGCTTCACAGCCAGACAGGACACGGTAAATAAAATAAAATAAAAATAAAGAAAAGAAAAAGAAAGATTTTTCAGTCAGTGGTTCTGCGTCTTCATGGGCCACAGAGAGACTTGTTTGGGATCCAGAATCCTCTTCATAGAAAACCGATTGTTCGACGTCTCTGAGTAGACTAGTTTCTATCTCCAGGCCAATCTTCCGCTGAAACCGGAGATGTTTTCGCTTCTCCTTCCATAAAAGCCTCTAATTCTTTCAGCGCACTGGGAGCTTTAGAGCCAGAGTCTCTTAAGTCAAACACATCCAAATCTGACGTAGTTACTTCATCTGACGTAAAATCAGAAAGATGCTCCACCTGAGACTAAATCTGTAAGGCTTGTTACCAGCATTCAGACATCAATTCTGTTTGCTTCACAGCCAGACAGGACACGGTAAAAAAAGAAAAAAGAAAAAAAGAAAAGAAAAGAAAAAGAAAGATTTTTCAGTCAGTGGTTCTGCGTCTTCATGGGCCACAGAGAGACTTGTTTGGGATCCAGAATCCTCTTCATAGAAAACCGATTGTTCGACGTCTCTGAGTAGACTAGTTGCTATCTCCAGGCCAAAACCATCGCTGCTTTCATATTCTGGTTTTCGCAAAGTGGATAAACTGTCTTCTGTTTCTCCGTAAGAATGTTCAACATCAGTTCTGTCAGCTTTCAGAGAGAGACGATTCGTCCCTTCATCGTCTGTAACCGATGGGTCGATGTCTCTGTAAAGAAGAAGAAAGTATCATTTCTATAGCGCCTCTCAAGATAAAAATCATGAGGCGCTTCTCAAAAGCACAAAATGTAAACATATAAAAAAGCATTTAGAAAATGTTTAAAATACATATTTAAAATGAGCAAAAATTGGCAATTGTGATTAAAAAATGTCAAGAAAGAGTGAACAGGAAAGAGGGAAATCAGCAGTGTTGGGCAAGTTACTTCAAAACTGTAATGCATTATTTATTACTTGTTACCCTCATTTTAAAGTAATTGATTACATTACAAGATTACTGATTTTAAAATGTAAGGCATTACACTACTTTGGCATTACTTTAAGTTACTTTCACCAAAACAACTTCAATATGAATCTGGTAATGTGACGCTCAGTGCTTTAAAATGATTGTTTATTAAATAAAAGCAACAACAATCTGTACTCTCAGCACGCTGCCATCTAGATTAACTGAGCAGGGAGTGAGGTGGTGGGGGCTCCAAGCCTATTTTGCTTTGGTCCCCAAATGCCTTGATACGGCCCTGGATGTGGGACTGACTTCTGGGGTGATCTGATTCTATCACATGTATAAATATGAAATGCTTATATATTTTTGCTTTTCACTGGTAAAAATGTGTATTGGGGCTAAATCTACCTACTTTTTTTCTTTTCAAGCTCTTTGTTTTGTTTTCTTGACTTTGTTTGAATAATTTCCGGCCCTTTCTCTCTCTAACCGTCCTGCATGCTGCATGTTTTCACCGTCTTCCAGAAAAACAGTTTCCTAGATTTCTAATCAGCCAAAGGGATCTACCGAACGCAAAAAAAAAAAGCTTAATATGCGCTGCGCTCCTGCAGCAATGAGTCGAAATCACCGAGCGAGGGCACAGATTATGAACTCAGCTGAAGCAAAGCACGTCAGAAATGTACAGAAAGTACAGAGAATATGAACGATCGCAAGTGAATGACTTTGTTTTGGTGGAGCGATTTTGTGAATATAACAGCGGCCGCGCGCAGGACACAGCTGGATTATTTGAGCCATTACCGCTGCGTCCTCTCTGCTCATAGAATGCCCACAAAGCTGAGTCCATAAATGACGTCATATATGTAGATACCGGATCTTTATTTTGGGCTTTCCGCAATTTTAATTTTTAAGAAACCCACATCTTGATTCTGGGTTTAAAAATGCATTGTAATTACTGCGTTACTGACAATTGTACTGAGTAAATATTACCATTTTCTTTCCCTGTAATGCCTTACATTACCACATTACAGCAAAAAGCAATGCATTACAGTAATTAATTACTTTTGTACCGCGTTACTCCCAACACTGGAAATCAGTGGATCAAGATAAAGATGTGTTGATTTTCCGGGTCCAAGGCTATTAAAATCAGACTCCGGTTGTTCTAAAGAGGATAAATCCTCTTTTTCTGCGTCTCCATAAAAGTATTTATAAGCGTTTCTAACCACTTTAATAATCAAAGCACCTGCTACCAACCCAGTAACGGCAAACATGGCCATATTTCTTTGAGTTTTTGATTGTTTTATGCTCTGACATGTACTGTCAAGGATCGTCATGTCCAATCTGTCACACCCTGTCCTGTCTCCCCTTATGGTTTAGTCATGTGTCTCTGTTAATTGCTCCCACCTGCCTCTCATTTTCCAATCACCGTGTTTCGTATTAAAACCTTTAAACCATTCCTGCTTGTCTGCCTGCCTGCCTTTGCACCCACGTGTGGATCCTGCCTCAGCTTCACTCACCGGCACGCGTCTGACAGAAACAATGATCCAACACGAGACAAAGAACTGAAGGGGTTTAAATACAAGAGGGTTGGGAACTTGGGTGATTGGAAAATGAGAGGCAGGTGGGAGCAATTAACAGAGACACATGACTAAACCATAAGGGGAGACAGGACAGGGTGTGACACAACCAACTGAATTTACCACAGGATGACTCCTGTTGAAGGAACACTTGGCAGTTTAGGCTTGTTTTAGCACCCCCTAGTGTCCGTTAGTGAAACCAAACGTAAAACTTATCTCCTCGCTGTGCGTTCGTATTTTTATTTTAACACCTTAATCTAACAGCTGAAATGTATTTTCATTAGTGTCTACAGGAGTGATTCATCACTAAATAAAACAAACCAGCTGTGTTCATGATCTAAAACATGCAAGAAGCTGGAAGCAGACTGCAGCGCCAGGTATGTCAGCTCCTTTTTCTAAGTCCAGCGGGGAGTGGCCCAACACTCTAAAGTTGCAAGTGCGGTATTTTGGCCACAGAGGGCAATGGGAGTCTGAGTGGCATTTCATTAAACCTGTAAAGGGTCATTTTAGCACATACTGGGTCAAGACAATGATTTAAAAATATGAAAAATTGGCAAAGTATGGCTTTAAACTTCAGAAACATCTGAAGGAGGATCAGTGGAAACAGGATGCAACAAGACAACATTTAGAGCTTGATGGCAAAGGCTGTGAATATTAATGTACACGATATTTCTCAGTGATCTTTATTTTAATAAATAAAAATATATTCAAATCATCATTATGGGTGTTGTGTGTGGAATATAGACTATTTTGGTATAAGGCTGTAATATAACAAAATGAGAGAAAAGTGATGTTCTCTGAATATTTTCTGAATGTACTGTATTTTGGAGAAATTATCATGCTTTTAAAAGGGATATTCCACCCCTAAGTGAAGTTTGTCTACTTCCATTTTCCCCACAGTTAGAAAAGTGAGAAAAAGCATTTAGTAACCAGCACAGAAATTCTCCTGATCTGGCAGCAGTACGTCTGCTTTTTAGCTTAGCATCAACAGTGAATGACAGATACTAGCATTTTGTGTGCAAAAGTGATTAAAATAGTCAATGCAAATTGTTCTTGGTGAGCTCAATAATCGTGTCGACGGAAAATATAAAGTAAAAAGTAACACGAAGGATTTTCAGGAGCCAATTTAGACTTGGAACTACATTACGACAAAGCACCACTGTAACCTGCGCTGCATGGCGTATGGATATAACACAGCGGTCCAAAAAACCTCCGGCTTCTGTAAACAAACATCTGTGGGAATAACGTGAAATACGCTGCAGCTGTATGTCTTTGGCTCGTTTTCACATCCCTTTGCTACATAAGTAAGGCTTTTTCTTGTATTACACCTGTATAATAATCTACGAAAAAAAATACTGTGCAAATCACACGTAATTTTTGACCACTGTGTTATATCCATGCGCCATTCAGCAGTGGTTACAGTGGTGCTTTGTCGAAAAGTAGTCCCAAGTCTAAATTGTCTCCTGCAAGTCCTTTGTGTTATTTCCTAGTTTTTATTTGCAGTCAACATGATTATTGAGGTCACCAAGAATAATTGGTATCATTATTGAGTAATTTTAATCACATTTGCACACAAAATGCTAACTTTTGCTATTCACTTCCATTGTTTATGCTAAGCTAAAGCAAATGGACTGCTTCCAGATCAGGAGAATTACTGCGTTGGTTACTAACTGCTTTTTTCTTACTTATTCAACTGTGGGGAATATGGAAATAGACCAAATTTCACTTAGGGGTGGAACATCCCTTTAAATATATTGAAACCCCATCAACAAATTTGCCAACTTTTGATTATGACCAGATTGATAGTTTTGAAATCTTGGCATTGCTGTTTTTTTCTACAGTGCCGTGTTTTCAAAATAAATAATTTCACAGGATCATTTTACCATTGCACAAACTCCAAAGTCTTTGCTGCCTCATCTTGATATTGCAGGTTGAAGGTGTAAAATGTGTCAAACACCGCTGCAAGCCCTGTTGAAAATGTTGGCAGGACCCCCTCAAAGATGACATGGCCTTCAGCACTGACCATCCATTAGCTCAGTTTTTGCTCATTGCCACCTGTGGTGGACAAAGATGAACGTTTTGTTACATTTTCTCTCAAATTTTTATCCACACAATATTTTAGAACATCAGAACTTCATTTAAGGTCAGCAAGACTATTCTATTCTACTAAAGGCTTTTTAACAATGTTAGGCAAGTACCTTTGGATCTCCTTTTTTTACAAGTGTTTATATTCTTTTTACATATACCGTGAATCCTCTAATACAGGCCGGTATTCAATTAAAGGCCGGGTCTCCAATTTTGGCCGGTGTCAGAGTCAGCGGAGGTAAATAATGGCCGGTGTTTTATTGTGGCCGGTGTTTTATTGTGGCCGGATGGAATGTGGTAACAAGCAAGTACAAGCGTCCCAGCGGCAGGGTTATAGTCCCTAAATCAACCAGCAGGGGCAGTAGGGATTCACGCAGACATTTATTAGGCTTTTTCTTCAAGCTTTATAACACTTCAGACACGATCCTCTATCACGCTCCTACCACACAGAGTCACGGTGTCAGTTAACCATGCTAATTCAACCCGCTCCACAGAACACACATCACCTTCCCTGTGGCTTACATAACACTCACACAACACGCAAATCAGCACATAGGAACTAGCAGAACGATAGGAAACACATATAACACAATACCCAGAATGCACCTGGCTTACAACCCCAGCCAGGTCATTACACTATCAAGTTCAAAGAGAACGTGCTGATTATGCTGCAGAACACTCTGGGGAGCAGCAGTAGGGGGTGTATGAACTACAGTAATCCCTCGTTTATCGCGGTAGATGCGTTCCAGACCTGGCCGCGATAGGTGAAAATCCGCGAAGTAGGGACTCCCAGCATGCCCCTCGCGGGGATTCCCTCCACGTCGCACCTACGTCACAAACCGCGGCTATAAACGGAAGTCGCCTTTACAGCTCAGTCATCGTTTCTTCAGATTCATGATCAGAGTTTCCAACCTACCGATCAATCCAACGAACTATCAGCTCATAGTAAGTTATCTTACTTACTTCTGGAAAGCCCGGCATTTCCGTGTCACTTCGTTGACGCTCGAACGCTCGGGGGTTTCCTAGAGCAGCCGGCTTTTCACCGACGCTATCACTTCCGCGTCTGTGAAACCACGCTCCCTATTGAATTATCGTATGATCACATTCTCTGTGATCAGCAATGCGCTGTGCCAGACCGTAGGTACTGACACGCGATCGTTCATGTCGGTTCATTTCCTTTAATGTTTTCTGTCTTTTATTTGCGCCTGATGCGTTTCGCTGCATGCTGTGGAGCGGGGCGGTGCGCGCATCAACTTGTCCTCCAACGCACTGATCACTGATACGGCCGCCAAACAGCAAGCGCTCCGCTGTTTTTGCGGTCGGTAGATATTTTAGAACTGCAGTTCAAAGGTAACTCATAAGGTGAATATATATGAACCCAGGCAGCAGTTTTTCTTTAGGATTGAGAGGAGATGCAGGAAGATAATAAACAGACAGGACAGAAAAATAGTCAAATAAAAACAAGTTAGTTTTTGTACCTGCTGTTGCAACATACAGACACCATTGAAGGTAATCAGAAGTGAGGAACAGAAAATGAAATAATTATTTTAATGTTTAGAGCAGCAGGAACTCCGAGAGGCTGCAGGCGCATCAGTGAGTTTGCGGCTGCTGCGCGGGGGGAGGGGGGAGAGGGCTGAAGCAGAAACTACCGTTGTTAAAAGAAATGTGTTTAACTTTGAAAATGTGGGCACAATTTTAATTGTCAAAAACTCCAGCAAACCATTAGTTCATTTTGCTCAAATAGAAATAGAGGCCTGCCTCTAATACTGGCCCTCTTTCCAATAAAGGCCTGGAGCTTGATGAGCTTGAGTCAAATACAGGCCCGGGCCTGTATTAGAGGATTTACGGTAGTTTAACATCAAGCTAAACTCAAGCGAACATTTGTTTAGTTAGCGTGTCTAGGTACCATTTTTTTAGGCCACGGTTGTCAAACTCAAGCCCTTGGTCTATTTTTATTTGCCCCGCGAAATCAAATATCAAATATATAATACCGGTATTAAAACTGGCCCGCCGGGCGATTTTGCTGATAAGACCACTAATCCCACAGTGCTTTGCGGCGTTAGCGCGCGAGACGAAGAAAGCCCTCTTTTATGTTTACGATCATTAGCATCCATGCTAGTAGAATCGGCGTGTGCAGCGTTACCCTCAGTCTTAAACAACTAGTCTGAAGATACTCCTCTAAGCGCCCAGTTTACTCAGCGAGTTTCCGACTTTGAACGCCTAGAAATAAGGTATCTGGCTGGAACAGGTGACCATCAGAGTGGAGAGAACTGAGCTTGAAACATTTAATTGTCATGAACTTTTTCTGCTCCAATGCATGAAAGTTAATAACTGAGATATTTTCATAGAAGATAATTGCTATTTTTGGTTTTTGTTGTTGGCCTGTAAAAAAAAGATTCAACTTACTCTAAAATGGGAACTGGACAGACTACAAATTGAAGAATAGAATAGAAAATCCCTTTATTGTCCCTCAGTGGGGAAACTGTGATGTCACAGCAGCAATAACTTACAGAAGCCAAACAGGAGAGTAAAACATAATAATAAAGAGTAAACTAAAATAAAACATAAAACAGACAAACTTAAAATATCCAAAAGGTAAAACAATCTAAATACTGAAAATGTACACATTGTAAGGAGTAAAAAGAGTAAATAAAAATTGAGACATAAGTAACGAGTGATGTGTTTTATTTAAAATGTACTTGCTCGTGTGTAATTTGGTCATATCAGATTCTGTGTTCAGATGCAAAAATAAGTTTCTTTCCAAATGAATAACAAGACATCTGTAAATAAACTTTTCAGCAAATATTGAGTTTGGCCCTCAATTTTGTCCCAGTTTTTAATTTTGTCCCATTGTGAATTTGAGTTTGACACCCCTGCTTTAGGCTGTGCGTGCAGTAATAAGGAGACAGACACTGGCTGAGCCGGTGCATAAATGTTAGATTTTCTGGTGGTGTGCGATAGTTAAAGAAATATTACTTAAAAAAAATAAAATACATCTTTAAATTTTGGCCAATGAGCTCTGGCACATAATAAACAGAAATACTGCTTCATCCTTTCATGTACCTTTGAATCTACAGTTGGTCTTATTTAAAAATGTTTTTTATTAAAACTATCATAGCTGGAGTGTTAAAAAAATAAAAGTGCCATAAGATATTTGGAAGTTGTTATTTTATTTCTATTACCCAACAGTTATCCAATTCATGTTTGTTCTGTTTTTGTTTTGTTTCCTCTAGGAATCATTGAGGTGTGACATCCTTGAGAGATTTTACGATCGACTGTCAAGCATCTTGGAGAGGCAACCTGTTGATGGGGAAGGGCTATAGTTTGCTTGTCACCATTATTTAGTTTTATTAGGTGCTCTAGGTGACATTGTTGATGTGGGAGGGAGAGGATATACTTTCTGCTCTTTCCGATCTGAATACTATTATCCAGCAGGAAAGAGATAATCAAAAGACATTAATAACAGTACACGTTGAAAGAGGTTCTCGTGGCCGTCAATGATTGGCGGTGTCGCGAGAGGCTTTCGAACACCTTGTGGAAATGGGTCTGCCAACAAGTGTCATTACCAAACTCCTTGGTGTATCCAGAGCAACTCTATTTAGACGGATGTCTGAAAATAATATATTTATTTATATATTTGTATCTGCCACATACAGTAAATGCAGTGATGAGGAACTAGATTATTTTATCACAGTAATTAAGAGCAACATGCCAGATGCTGGGTACAGGGTAGTCCGAGGTGCTCTACTTGCCCAGGGACATAGAGTACAGTGGGACCGACTGTATGCATCCATGCATCGTGTGGACAGTGCGGGTGTACTTGCTCGAATGACACATCTGGGATGTGTAGTGAGAAGGACGTACACAGTTCCTTGCCCAAAGTATATGGTGCACATTGACACCAATCACAAGCTCATCAGCTAATGTCTGTGTGTAATTGGAGATGTTATTTTTTGTTTTGGGAGTTACATTTTTAATTGTCTGTGTTTTAACCAGGTGGAGGTCTGAAACGCTTATCGCCGTTACAGCAAGAAAATGGTTTTTCTCCACTGCGACTTGTACCGACTCGGATTTGCCAGTGAGATTGTATTTTGTTACACACCTCACACCGACATGTCTTTTTTTCTGTGGCATGTCATGTGAAAGTTATGCACGTTTAAAGTGAAATGTTTTACCGCACAGGCTAATGGTTTCTCTCCAGAGTAGAGCCTCACGTGAACTTTAAGATTATATGAAGATCTAAATGTTTTGCCACAATCAGCACAAGTAAACATTTTCCCTGCATTGTCTCCTCTTTTTGAATCTTTTTGCGTGCTTCTAGGATGTTTCTTAATTAGAAAAGTGGATGAGCTTTTATGACCTGAGTGAGAAGTCACGTGTTTGTGAAAAGACAACTTGTTGATAAACCGTTTAAAACACTCTGGGCACCTGAAAGGGTTCTAGCTAGTTTTAAGCCTCGTTTTGCCATTTAATCTTAATCCAAGTGTTCTGTTTCCCTCCTATCTTCATCACTGTTTTCACGTTCAGATCCAGAACTCAACACGGTTTCATTACAGTCGTGTTTACTGTGCTGCCCCAAAGCTGTGGAACTCGTTGCCCATTGGAGTTCGGCAGGCTCCATCATTGGCGGTTTTTAATTCTCGTTTAAAGACCCACTTTTATGATGTGGCTTTTAGACAAGTGACTCGTTTTAGTGTTTTATTGTGTTCTTAGTATTCCTCATGTTTTATCTGCTTTTGATTAGTATTTTTATCTTCTGTTTTTGTTGCTTTGATTGGTTGTGTTTTGGTTTAGCCTGTGCAGCACTTTGGGCAGCTCCCATGCTGCATTAAGTTATAATTTATTTATGTAAATATAATTCATAACACTCACTACAGTTGATTATTTATAGACAAACTCCACCATCCTCTCTTTGTGCAGGAAGACTTCAATAACTTTGTCATAGAGCTGATTTCTCTCCTTTAGTTCCATCAGCAAGTCTTTTTCTATGGCCATGGAGGCCAAGGCTGAGTTGCCCCTGTCCTGTCGTGTTCCTGGCAAGCGTTTTTATTCCCCTGATGGCAGAGGATGTTGGCTCGACGGTAGCAGCAGACGTAGGAATAGTCAAGGCCAGACACACCAATCTGTGCAGCTGTGGCATGCTCTCACTCAGATGTTTGCTGTGTAGAAATTTAAGCAGATCACTGGGACATTTGCCTTCAAAGTCTGCCATGGCATACATCACAGTCAGCTCTGTTTTTAAACAGGACAGATGATCAAACAAAACTGCGTGGCTCTGTGTCAAGCTGAAAAAGGCCGTGTGTGGGAATTTTTTCCGGTAAGTCTTAAAATGCTGGTGGTTGAGGAGGGAGAGGAACATTAACTTTTCGTGATCTTTAAATCGATCCTGCATCTGGCAGAGAAGGTTGTCCAGAACACTGTTGTGGAGTTGCTTGAAATGTGTGCGTATGTTTCCTTGTGCTGGCCCTCTCTGGAAGCTCGGGGGACCGGAGACGCGCTCAGTGGACAGGTAGATGTCATCAAATCGCTCCCTCTGTTGCTCAGTGGTGTCACAGAACTCTTTCACCTTCATTGTGCAAAGTTGCACGTCCATTGAATTCTTCTGCAGTAATTTAAAAACCCCATCAGAGTGCTTAAAAATCTTACTGAATGAATGCAGCAAAAAACAAAACAAAAAACAAAAGTGTGATGTTGACCAGTAGAAAGGACTTTCAGCAACATAGGAATGACTAATATGGCAGGTTTGCGAATCCAATCACTGTAAAGTAATGTTCAGGGAAAACATTTGGACAGTTTCTTTTTGGAAATTTCTTCCAAAACAGTTTTTCTCCCATTGAGTTGTACTGCCTGGACCCTTGCCTCTAACGGCAATCTGTGATCAATAGACTAGCAGAGAAGAGTGAGCTGCTTAAAAAGCTGCTCCACTGATAAGGTGGGAAATATTTAATACAGTTATCATCACACATTATAGATGTTGTAATTCCTTATTTGTTGTTTTAATGATCCTTTACAGATTTATTGTGCATGGGTATTAATCCTTAATTTTGTGTGATCATGTACACTAAATCATCACTTATTCTCTATTTCAGGCTGATCTGATATATTTGAGGAGTCGTTCTCTCTGTTCATTGTGGACTTGTTCGAAGACCTGCTTTCTATCTGCTTCCACTGTACCAAAGTTTGGCTGTTGAGTCTCTTTTCAAATGGTAAGTTAAAATGTTTTATGAAATCATACTTAATTGTGGATTATTGGAGACTAATGTTTCCCATGTCCCTCACAGTTTGGCCTCTTGGCATGTGTTCCCCCCCCCCCCCCCCCCCATCCGTGTTTGAGGACCTGCTTTCTCTCTGCTTCCACTCTACCAGAGGTTGGCTTTTGAATGGTAAGCTTATAATGTTATATAAAATCCTACTTAATTTGGGAAGATAAGAGACTTAATCATGCTTCCCATGTTCCTTTCAGTTCTCTATTGATGGTTTCTGAGTCACCACTAAATCAAAGAAGTTTCAGGTCTAATGCTGCTGTTTATTAAGATCATTTATCAGGATAGTTTTTTTTCATGTATATACATATATAGGTTATTGTAGTTTTGAAATACACTTGATTTGACACATTTTTTAAATATATATTTAGTGACTTTGATTCTTTTATGTCTTTGCTAAGGTTGTTCCATATTCTTCTCACGCCATTTACAGATATAGTCATCTCCTTCATTCTGATTCTAAACTTCGTATTTTTAAATACTTCAGTTCCTTTTAAGAAATAATTACTGACTCTTTTTTCAAACGTTTTCTGAAAGTTGGTGGGTAACGTATTGGTTTTAGCTTTATACATTGTTTGCAATATTTTCATATTCGCTAGATCACGAAA
Source organism: Nothobranchius furzeri (assembly GCF_043380555.1). Taxonomy (NCBI): domain Eukaryota; kingdom Metazoa; phylum Chordata; class Actinopteri; order Cyprinodontiformes; family Nothobranchiidae; genus Nothobranchius; species Nothobranchius furzeri. Next base: position 53,486,610 of record NC_091756.1, on the reverse strand, counting down.
TTTCAGTAGTTTATATTTGATGAATAACGGATTGGATGGATCTCTAGTGATTGTTATTAATGATTTTCAATGCTATTTTCTGTAGAATAAACAGTGGTTGTGTATGAGTTTTACATGTGGATCCCCATATTTCTACACAGTAAGTCAAGTATGGAACAATTAGTGAGTTATACATTGTCAGCAATCCAGAACTATTCAGTAAAAAACTAACTTTATGTAGTACTGCAATGGCTTTGGCAATTTTACCTCTGATATAATCTATGTGTGACTTCCAGGTGATAGCTTCATCAAACATGACTCCTAAATATTCCGTTTCTTTCACCCTTTGAATGTCCATTCCATTTATTTTTATTGTTACATCTTTGTTGTCTCTGTCATTAAACCACATAAAATTTGTTTTATTAAGATTCAGTGAAAGTCTGTTTATGTCAAACCAGTTGATAACTTTTATCAGTTCATCATTTATCACTCTAGTTTTTTTTTTTACCACAGTGGTTATGGACAGAGAAAAATATAAACAACAGATGAACCAGATGCTAGAGGACAAAAATACATATGAAATACTTAAAAAAGATCCAACAGAAAACATTAAGAAAAACATGAAAAAATTACTGAAGCCACTGCACGAAAAAGGAAAAATAACAGAAAAAATGTATAAACACTGGATTCCCACGGCGAACATAACACCAAGAATATATGGAACGCCAAAAATACATAAACAGAATACCCCACTTAGACCAATAGTTGACAGCATAGGTACACCAACATACAACATGGCAAAAGATATCAGCAGAATCATCAGCCCGTTATTAGGAAACACAGACCAACACTGCAAAAACAGCATAGAACTGGCAAAAGAACTAAATGAAATTACAATAGAAGACAACAACATACTCATCTCACATGACGTCACATCCCTGTTCACAAAAACACCAACCCAAAAAACCATAGACATAGTAGTTAACAGAATCAGACAGGACAAGACTTTACACAAAAGAGCAGACAACATAGCACAACTGATAGGACTGGTAGCTAACTCCACTTACTTCACATACGACAACACAATATACAAACAATTGGAAGGCTTCACCATGGGTAACCCGTTATCAGCCACCCTGTGCAAGTTTTTCATGGAAGACCTGGAACAAAAAGCCATAGCCACTGCCCCCCAAACTGCAAAATAAAACTATGGAAACGCTACGTAGACGACATACTGGAAATCATACCAAAAGGTCAAACAGAAACACTAACACAACACTTAAACAACATTGACGACACGGGCAACATAAAATTCACTTATGAGTTAGAAACAGAAGGCAGCATAGCTTTTATGGATATGAAAATCACCAGGCAGACCGACGGGACCCTAAACATAAACACATACAGGAAACCAACACACACAGACCAGTATCTATTATGGACATCAGAACACCCCACCATACACAAAATGTCAGTAATCAGAGCATTTTATCACCGAGCAAACATAATAACAGAAGAAAAAGACCGAAAACAAGAAGAAAAACACATACAACACGCTTTAAAGACCTGCAGATACCCGACATGGGCGATAAACAAAGGAAAACGACAAACAGAAACAGAAAGAAAAGAACAACCCAAAAAAAGAACCAGAAACCCAGAAAAACAAGAACCAAAACCAGTGATAACCCTACCATACATCAGAGGCATAACGGAAAAAATAAGAGCAACAATGAAAAAACACAACATAAACACACCAACAAAACCGTACACAACAGTTAGAAACAGACTAGTGCACCCAAAAGACAAAATATCAGCTGGACAAAAATGTGGAGTCATTTACGAAATCCCATGCAAAATATGCAATAAAACATGCATAGGAGAAACCGGACGCCAACTCAACACACGAACAACAGAACACAGAAAGGAGTGGGAGAAAGAGGCAAATCGAAAACACACAAGAGCAGCAAAAGAAGAAGCAGAAAGTACAATTTAAAAAAGTCAGCCGTAACAGATCATTGTTTAAGAGAAAACCATATAATGGACTGGGACAACACATGGATCATAACCACTGAACAACAAAAATACAAAAGATGGATCAAGGAAGCAATCGAGATAAAGCCTGGTTTATGCAAGCAAGACGTGCTGCTGCAGTAAGGTGCTGCTGACGGCTCCTGTGGAAAGACCCAAAAACATGGTGAGAATAAAAACAGCCCGTGACATTAGTTGTTCGTCCTTTTATCAAAACTTATTTTGAGCCTGAGAGGGTTAAAGTAAATGAGAGTTAAGTACACAACTTTTGAATAAGTTAAATACTGATGATGAGAGAGGTAGGTAATAGGCATGTTTCTTAAAATGCAAACAACGTTTTTGAACAAAATATAACATTTAAAATGACAACATGATTGTTGATGACCATGGAAGGACCAGAACAGAGAACACAGGCCTTTTTTATCTAGTCAGCTGCTTAAAATCGTTGTCATTTTGAATTGAGATCACGATTAATTGTGCAGCCTTAGCACACACCCAAAATGAGAAAGATTCAATGTTTTTTGATAATTATTGATTTCTCTGCAGCACAATCACTAAAAAGCCCCAGGAAAACTGTGCATGCCAACACCTAAGTGGGTGTGAAGTGTGACAAAAACATCTTTTCATGGTTTTCTATAAAATAAGTATTTGAATCACTCTTAGTCTGACCTCTCAGCTGAGAAAGCTCTGCCAGGGTAGACTCACCTGGAGCCGAGACCCCGACACAACAGCCTTCAGCCTTCATAGAGATGCACAAACCCAGCCACCGCGTTAAGGTGGTGATTCAGCGGATGGGATGCACTCACTCACTCACTCACTCACTCACTCACTCACTCACTCACTCACTCACTCACTCACTCACTCACTCTAGGGCTGGGCAATAAATAAAAAATGCATTGTAATCGAAATGTCTGACTCTTATCGAGATCATTTTGCCATGTCAATAAATTTTATCATTTAAAAATAAGAAAATATGTGTGATGGTTGGCGACGTTCATGTCCCTTTAAGAAGCTGAGTCACGTAAAAATGGCCGTGTTCGAGATGAGCCAGTTCCGCGCAGATTAGATCACCAGTGATCGGCGGGCAGTGCATGCCGGTTAGATTTGTGTCCGACTTGCTCTTACGGCATGCGTAGGCATCGTGAGATCAAGGCGGCCGCAGATTTTGGAGCAAAATTCTGCAGTTGCTCTCCACCGGTTGATGATGGGAAACGCCGGGCTCTCACCTGATCTAAGATCTGATTGGTTCCCATCTTGATCCAAACATCCGGTGGTAGAATGCGAAATGTTAGTTGGTCACGTGTGTTTTGTCTTCTTTTGTCACGTTTCCTATGAGCACACTAAAACTACAGCTGATAAGCTTTACTTTTGACAACAGTTATGTCTTCATGTGCACATGTCTACAACATATGATATCCACAAGCATGTGAGGATGTGTGTCAGTTGCTAACAGGCACCAGAATTAAAATTAAAAATTTAACAAGTGTGAACTCTAACACGATATCTTCACCCATCATCACCCGCGAGCTACACATGTAGGGAAATCTGTCCCACTTAAACACCGGCTTTCAGCCACTCCCCCTGCTGCGTCCGTCTGCTCTCGTCTCTTTTCCAGGCGAGGCGCGGCTCAACTCGAACACGGCCATTGACTCAGCGTAATACATGTGACAACTTTTGTTTCTGCGCATGCCTGTAGCTATCGTCCATGTGTCGTTATTTAGGTGAAATCCTCTTTATACTGTTATATTGACTTTGGGTGATATCGCCCAGCCCTAACTCACTCACTCACGCATTCACTCACTCACTCACTCACTCACTTACTCACTCACTTACTCACTCACTCACACACAGCCAGAGACGTGTGGGGGGAACCGGAGCACCCGGAGAAAACCCACGCATACATGAGGGAGAACATGCTAACTTCACATGGAAATGATTTGAACCGGTGACCTACTTTCTACATCGTCTCCAACATGCAGCCCCATATTTTTTCCTCTGGCTGTGTGTGTTCTGGGGGGGGGGGGTTCAACCAGTCACATAATCTGTTTATGACGTGGTTTTGTGTTTCCGTCGACACGCCGGCGTCATAAACTTTTTAAAGCGTCTCCACATAGAAACACTCTTCTGGTGTCTGACTGTCTGTGGACGGTCCTCTTTAGGTGGAGAGTCGTCATCATGGAGACTTACAGATCCAACCAGTTCTGACTCATGACAGATTTCAGTCGGAGGACAAGTGTCTGTGTCCGTCTGACAATCCTGAGTAGGATCTGTCTCCAGACTCTCCACAGGTGTGTGTGGTTCTGGTGAACTCCCTTCAGAAGCAGCCTGGAGCTCAGAGCAGAGACGGTCTTGGAGCTGCAGTCTCAGGACTTCAAGCTCTTCTTCATGCTGCTCATTAATTCTGAGTTTCTCCAGCTGAAGGTTTGTGATTGCCCTATAGAGTCTGGTCTCTGTGTCCTCCATAGTCTGCAACTTGCTCATGAGGTCTCCATTCTTCTTCTGCAGATCTCCAATTTCTTTTTCTAAACTCTGATGAACTGAGTCTTTGTTGTGACTGTTCTGTAGTTCTTGCTCTAACTGCAGGCTCTGCTGGTTTAAACGTTCCTGCAGATCTTCACAGAGACTTTCCTTTTTCTGCAGCTCATTCTGTAAAGTCTGCAGTCTGTTCAGTCTGGTTTCTGCGATATCCTGATAATAATCCAGTTCCTGCTCTAATTCATTAATTTCTATCAGTAATTTCTCCTTACTGGTGTCTTTTTTCTGCAGTTTTTTCTCTAACTCGACTCTCAGCTGCTTTTCTTTGTTAAAACATTCTTCCAGTTTTACACAGAGAGAAGATTTCTCCTCCAGCTGTGCAGACACCTCATCCAATGTCTTCTTCATGGAGTAAAAATTCTCCATCTTGGCTTTAAGATCTGTGTTTTCTTTCTCTAATTCTCCAATTTGCTTCTTGAAGTTCTGATTGGTTAAATCTTTGTAGAAACAGTTTTGTTCGTCTTCTAGCTGGCGCCTGAGCTCGGGCTCGTCCTCTAAACGCTTTTGGAGATCTGCACAGACACCTTCCTTTATCTGCAGCTGAATTTCTAAAGCCATAATTCTTTTGTACTGGGTTTCTGCCTCACTTTGATGGAAACCAAGTCCCTCTTTCAGTTTACTGATTTCTTTCTTTAAGTTCTCGTTACTTGTGTCTTTCTCAAAAATCTTCAGTCTTTGGTGGAGTCTGATCTGATATTCCTGTTTTAAACGCTTTTGGAGAACTTCGCATAAATCATCTTTTTCCTTAAGTTGAATATTTAAAGTTCTCACGTTTTCTTCACGGGTCTCTGATTTGTTCTGGTAATAATCCAGTCCTTGTTCCAGTTCATTAATTTCTCTCTTGTAAAAAGCACAGTCAGACTCAGCCTTAATTCTGTTGTTCTTCTCGGTTCTCAGAGACTCGTTTGCACATCTCAGATGGTTTTCGAGTTCACTCACCTGCCTTAAAAGTTGTTCCATGTGTTCATGTTTTTCACAAGCAGCTGATTCCTGCTGGACTTTTCCAGATCCAGGAGTTTTTTCTAGTGGTTTCAAATCATGTTTGGAGCTTTCTTGGTCGTCTCCGTCAGAATCAAAATTTATTTTCAGATTGTAATCCACTTCTGGATCTTCAAGGCACATCTCATACCAAGACAGTTTTGTTTTACTAGAGTCGTTGTTTCCAGGCATTTCTGGGTCTTTGTGTTAAATGTTCTTGTGTTTGAGAGAGAAAGTCAAAAATGCGATGATTCTCACAAGAGCTGTGTCACACGTGTGTTAACAGTGAGCTGTGGACACTACTACGATGTCATATAGAACACATGCAGAGTCATCTCCTTTATGTGTCTGCTTGTCTCCTCCAGGTTCTCTCAACCCCCCCCCCCCCCTCCAGGTTCTTCCCCCTCCCTCCAGGTCCCCCCCCCCGGGTTCTGTTGGTCTCCCCTAGTCACCCCTCTTTCTATAGGTTCAGCTTTTCATTTAAATAGTCTCTTTTAGTGTGTTTCTTTCCCCACTGTTTTTTAGTTCTCCTCCCTCCTTAGATCATTATTTATTTATCTTGCTCTTCTTGTCTTTACGTTTTGTTTTTATTCTTAGGTCATGTTATTTTCCCCTCCTCAGCTCACCTTCCTCTCCCTGATTAGTTAACTGATTTCACTAGGTTTCTCTCCCCACGTAAATCCGTTTTACAATGGCGAATAACTTTGCAAAAAAAGTGTGTGCCACTCTAAATTTGCATTATTATCAATGAAATATGTGCATAATTTTTTATTTGTTTCTTGACTTATATTTAAGGAGGATAAAACCACTTGAGATTAAGCATCTCGTTTACAAGTGAGCAGAGGAAGAAAGTAACGAATTAAATTTACTCACGTTACTGTAATTGAGCAGCTTTTTTTTGTGTATTAATACTTTTTAAGTCGTTTTGAAAATATGTACTTTTACTTTTACTTGAGTGTTTTTTTTTATGAATTGTAATTCGCTACATTTTAAATCATATCCGTTACGAAGTAAATATAAATTGTAGCTTGATGAATTAAAAATATTGCATGAGCGCCGCGTCTAAACCGTGGTGGCGGTGTGTGTGTGTGTGTGTGTGTGTGTGTGTGTGTGTGTGTGTGTGTGTGTGTGTGTGTGTGTGTGTGTGTGTGTGTGTGTGTGTGTGTGTGTGTGTGTGTGTGTGTGTGTGTGTGTGTGTGTGTGTGTGTGTGTGTGTGTGTGTGTGTGTGTGTGTGTGTGTGTTTCATCAACATAAATATAGGTTTTTTTACACATATAAGACTGCATGAGACGCTGGTTTCATCAAATCCATGCATCTTAATTCTTGGCTGAAGTAATGGTGAACAAAATAACTTGTATTTCATAAATAATAACGTCTCAATATTGTCTACGATAATGTTTTATCTTATATTGTACCTATCTTTGGTCTGGGAGGTGTAACTTATCATGATACAAGCCTTTTAAAACATGTTAAAGTGTTACAAGAGGAGATAAATGTTTATTATGTGAAGTGCCTTGAGACGACTCTTGTCGTAATTTGGCGCTATATAAATAAACTTGAATTGAATTGAATTGAATAAATGCATGAATTTAAAGTTCATGTTTGGAGACCAACCTTCACAGTGTGGAGGCTCACGCTGGTGAGGAGACACCATTAGTTCTAGTAACACCTGGGCTCCCAAGGCCTGTTCTGACAGGATGGACGTTACGGGACCCTTAAGGATTCCAGTTGAATGATTGTAGGATTATTTAGGAGGATTGGAGTGAACACACTGATTTCTGTGGTGACGGGTTAAATGAGTGAGTGAACCCACTACCAAGGATGAACTCTAACTTTAAAAATCAGCTGCTCTAAATAAGCATGATGGTCAGAAAGGAGCTCTACGATGGACATGAATAAAGGAACTGTAATGTAGAGGTAAAGTAGGGCAGGGCCAACGTTAGTGGCTGTCATACGGTCCATTTGAAATGTTTGAATTTTCTTTAGCTTGTTGTGTTATGTGACAGGTTAGAGCACAGTCTCATGTTAGAGTTTTGTCATGAAAACATTGAGATACCTCACATGCTGATGGGAGCAAAAAATATATACTTTTTTTGTCAAAATAAAGAATAATTTTAATCACAATTGAGACGTACAGTCGTAGAAAAACCTCGTCCAATCAATGTGCACGTCCTGTTCTCACTGACAGGATAGAAATACCTCCATCAAACTGTGTGTGTGTGTGTGTGTGTGTGCGCGCGCGCGCGCGTGTGTGTGTGTGTGTGTGTGTGCGCACACGTGTGTGTGTGCGTGCACGCGCACACACGAGCGTGTTGCAAACCTGCGTTGTGATTTTGCACTACTTAGATGTAACAAACTTTTGCTTTGAGTACATTTTATCAATGATACTTTTTACTTTTACTTGAGTAAAAATTTAGACAAGTACTTTTACTTGTACTTGAGTACAAAATTATCAAAGTATTGGTACTTGTACTTAAGTAGGAAATTTTAGTGATCTTTCCACCTTTAATAATAACAATAATAAATAAATGAAATAATTAGAGGGCTATTGCCATTTATTTTTGTTTTTGACATTAATTGCTTTTATTAAAGCTGTGGTCACAACCAACTCTGGGATGGTTGGTTGTGGTTTAGACTGGATCATGTATTCCAACTTTTGTTGTTATTTATGAAGTTGCATTTAAATTACACAATGCAACTGGTTGACAATTTTGCATTTTCAACTTTACTACTGCCACTTAAGTTCCTTACAGAGAAGAATTGCTTTTAACGAGACTCATTCATGAGCTTTCTTTTGTGGCAGTTGTTGGATAAATTATGGATACATTATTTATTATTTTAAACGAAAGCTCATCCAGCTAATTTTTCCATGGCAACAGACAGGCGTTTGACCTTGCTTCTTCCCAGTCCTGGCTTATCAGTAAGAACGCCCTGTGCCAGCGCATGTTTGTCTCCCTTTCGAAGTCTAAAGGAATGTGTAAATGTGTGTGCGTTTTATCATGATTTGTGTGTCCTTAATAAATACTCGTGGAGGGCTTTTTGTCGGACGAGAGCAAACTGACTACTGACTCGTGTTTTTCATTGATCTCTCTCCACTTTGCAAAGTCTAAATTGTTTGGTTATTGGTATAAATTGGTATGGGTTAAATCGATCAGCTTGTTAATACAACCCCTGCGTGTTGAGCTTTCCCTTCAGGTATCCCTGGATGGGAAAATGAAAATACCTAACAGCAGTCACATAAATAATGTTTAACCTGCAAAACTTCTTTATTTTCATGACCTTGACCTTGAAAAAAGGGGTCAACAAGTGCTATACCCTCTGGGAACTCCTTCAACACCGTTGGAAAACCATTTCAGGTCACTACCTCTTGAAGCTCATTGAGAGAATGCCAAGAGTGTGCAAAGTGGCAATCAGAGCAAAGGTGGCTATTTTGAAGAAAATAGAATATAAAACATTTTTTCTCAGTTATTTCACCTTTTTTGGTTAAGTACCTTCAGTGAGAAGCTACCATTGTAAATGGTCATTCAAATAAAGACAACACATTGAATGAGAAGGTGGGTCAAAACTTTACTCAGGACACTAACCCCCAAACTGGTGGAGTGGCTAAAGCAGATCCCAGGAAAAACATCAGACATCTCAGTCCAAAAAAGTGCAGATAGGAACAGCTAAGATACTGCAGAACCCTCAAGCTCCCAGGCCTGTGGTAGAGGGCCTGAGCAAATATATATATATATATATATATATATATATATATATATATATATATTTGCTTTTTTTCAAGGATTTGTCAAACAACTTCAGTCCTGCTCAAACACATAAAAGCATTCATCATTTTGAGAAGTTTAACCCTTCAAATGCCACATAGGGCCAAAAAGCCATCGGGAGTACAAACTTCAGCAAAATAACAAGCACATCAGACTCCTTTTCATCACTTCTAACAAATGAAGAAGTAAATGTGTAAAACAACATTTATGAATGGAGAAAGTTTTTTATTTGTTTGTTACAAGTCAGTAAATGCATTTTGTCCTCATGGGCTCCTGTAGAAGGAACCATGGCGTCTAATATGGTGCCGCCCAGAGACTTAGACCCACTCCCATGTATTTTAGACCAGATTTTTATGGTTAGATGTTACAAAGATGTCCAACATTTTTCAACAACTGGGCAGCATTTAATTCTTTTTCAACAACATTTTGATGGATGTTTCCAGAAATTAATGGTAAAAACTACACATTGTCACTTTAATGTCACCCAAGGGTACCCACGGAGTCTTAAAGAGTCTTAAGAGCATTGAATTTAGGAATTTGGAAATAATAGCATAAATAAAGTGATGGAACCAATAATTCAGAACGCAGCGCAGCCTGGGGTAAAAATACTCTGAACACCTGACGTATTCAGCTTCTGCGCTACAGCAGCAATACAACACGGTAAACATAACACAGACCACACAGACCTCCAGCAGAGGAGAAATGCAGAAAAACTCAGCAGACCATGAGAAAGGGTGAGTGACGCCCAGGGACGGACTGGGACTAAAAAACAGCCCTGGGCTTTGACTAGGCCTGGCCCAAAGTAATCAGCGAGTGGAAACTTTGCAACAATAATGCTGGATTAAATGGAATATATATATATATATATATATATATATATATATATATATATATATATAAAGTGCCCTGTATAGGCCTGTGGAACCAGCTCACCTTTCTTGCAAAAAAGTGAACCCGAGTCCATCACCTTCCAGAACAGTGAAAGGGGACCTGCCCGCCAGCACAAGAATGAGTCTAGGCCCAAAATCAAGATACTATGTAAAATTTGTAGGGATGCACACTTCTAATCAAGAGATCATTTTCTCTCGTGGAGAAGAGTAATTGGCGTCACGTACGTCAGAGTTTTAGCTGGCTAGGCAGATTGAGACATGCGCAGGGGTGGACTGACTCTCTGGAGCACCGGGAGCCGTCCCGGTGAGCCGACAATGTGGGTGGGGCTGCCGGGCCGGTCTGACATTTATTAATTATTTCATTCTTTCATTCATTCATCCACTCGTTTCGTTCGTCTTTCTCTCTCGCCCTCAGATTTCTTACAAATTGGGCCGGCCAATAGGTTACTGAGGCTAGCAGTGTGTTGCACACATCAAGATGTATAATTGGTCTGTCTCTCATTGTCATGGGCTGACTGGTTCAGGGCGCTGCGACAGGGCTGTCAATCACAGGCAGCACAAACCAGGGTGGGCGGGGCCTCATCGCTGGTCGGCGGGAGTGGTTGGACAGTGCTGTGCCTCGGACTGTTGATGTAAAAATGGAGAAGCCGAAGAAACGTTTGGGTGGCGCAGAAAAGTTGAGGCGAAAAAGATTGAAGTCTCTAGAGGTGGGAGCTGCTAAGTGTTTAAAGTTGACAGACCTATTTGGTCCTGGGCCGGCCTTAGTCACCACCCCAGCAGGTGCTGCTGGTGCGTCAGGTGAAGGGGCGACACTACAGTAAGTAGCATTAGCTCGGGGCTGGCTAGGTTACATTTTAAAACATGTGTGTTCAATAACAAGTAGAAAACATTTCATATCTATAGCTGTCTGTCATCATGTAATATGAGCTAAAAAGGACGCGAGTGTTGGTATTTGGGTTGATTTAGTTTAATTATATATGCCGAAGATTGGCTTCATGTGACATCACAACATTCTAAAGAGCCCATAGTTGAACAGTGAGTGACCCCCTTTCCATCGGACTGGACCAGCAGCGCCAGCGTGTTACTGGGCAGCACATTCTCACGTATTCTGCTGCTTGTCCCTTCCTATCGGCCGCTTATGAGAGGCGCATCGACCGCAAATGCAGCGCGACAGCTCCCATGGTAGATCAGAAAATATAATTTTAATGTTCTGCAAAGATTATTATCAAAACTTCTTATTTTACTTAACGCATGGCGATCAGACACATGTATTCACTGCTGTATGAAGCAGATGTATGGTAACAGCCCCCTGCTCTTCTCTGCTCTGCTCCTTTACCTGGTTTTTAACAGCTCCTTTGTGGACATGGTGGAGCGATTTAGTGTTCAAACTCCGTGGATTATCATCAGAACTCATTGTTCTAGGCCAGGGATTCCCAAAGTGTGGTGCTGCCGCTAGGGGGTGCGCGAGGTGAAAAGTGTAATGGCTGCGGAGCTCAGAGAAGTCTGTCACATCACCATTAGCGTAGCCAGAAACTCATTTGTGGGTGGGCCTAAGAAAAAGTAAGTGGGCCCAATAAATGCAATTGAAAACAAGTATATTTTTGCGCGCGTGTCCTCCACATGTGCCTTAGCTTCATAATAACAATGCGCCGAGCTTCAGCACTCTGGCCTGCGCACGCCGATATGTTCCGTATTTTATCATTTTTAACGATGTTGGAGGAATCTGAAGGTGGTGAGTCATTCTGGCAGATTGTAATTAACACCCTGTCTCATGCAGGTGTTCTGACGTTGTAAACCTCACACACAGAACATTGTGGATGTAACTAAATAAATCAAGAAATGATTCCCATTCAGGCTATTAACAGCGCGCTGAAGATCTGAAGTTCAGAGTTCGTCTGTCAGAGGTCAGACGCGTTCCAGCGGAACCACGGCTCACAGGTGCACAAGTGAGCACATCTGGACTGGGCAGAAGTAATTTTACAACATTGGTTTAAATAGCGCCAAGAACGAGACGCGGTGACTGGAGCGGCTCATGGAGCTGTGCCGCACTCGCACACACACACACACACACACACACACAGATTCAATAAGCGCATGCGCTGCGCAAACTCCGGCGCCATCAGACTGAAGACAGAAATGATCGCTGCCTCCTCTGTGATAAAAACTTTTAAGAGGTTTTATAACATTTTTCATTCCAGGTCAAATTAAGATATTAGCTTCTATTTTGGGATGACGTATTAAAGTCGGGTCCGCTCCAGCCAGTGACTCCGAACCTGACCACATCTCATGTTACTGCAGCATTTGTTGTTCCAGTCCGCGTGGCAGCGGATCGCAGATTCAGCCACACCATAAAACAGTAATAAGTCGGTCTGAGGCAAAAGTGAACCTCATGGATAGCTTTCCATATTTTCCCCTATAGACATTTGATTACGCACAAGTAGGTGATCAGCTCAGGTTTACGCAGAGCAGAAGGAAGGAGAGCGCTCTGGCCGCACAGGTTAAACCTTCCTACTTTACAAGGGCGTCAGTTTGTTTTCAGAATTGCTGGGGACAATAACCATACACTTGAGTGGGGTTTAAAAATTGCTGGGGTCAATAAAGGCAGGCTTTTTTGAAAGTGGGGGGGACACAGCTGCCAATCACAAATTTTGCCGGGGACATGTCCCCGGCGTCCCCGGTTAAAATGACGCCTATGCTACTTTAAGAAAAACGTTAAATTGCATTTTTTATGTGCTACCTGGGCACTCTAAATATTTATTTAAAATTAAATCAAAGGAAATTGTAACGGTATCAAATGTTTATTAATTACTACTGCATATAAACATTCCTGTGTTGTTCCTGCTCAATGTAGGGTGCCTTGTCTTGCAATGCAAGAAAAATAAATTGAGATTCAAAGATAGCCAAAAAAAACACATCTCACTATTTAATTTTTTTTTCAAACATGCATTCCCATGGTGGGGAAATCCAGGTGCACCAGCTGTCCACACAATGGTAAAAGAAAAATAGAGAAAAAGAATAAAAACATGCACAGTAAAGAGTTGTGCAGCAAAAAAAAAAAACAACAAACTACAAAAAATGAAAAGAAATTTGCAAATAACAGCAAGAATATAAACACCTATAGGGTTTGTTGGGAGCAGTGGAAGGGATAAAGTCTGTGAGGAAGGTTTATGGTAAAATTCCTTTTGTAACATTTTACAATGAGGGCTCCTTTATTAACATCACTTAGCGCATTATTAAGTATTAATAAACAAAAGTCCCCATTAACAACTCTGATAACTTAACTATTGAGTGTACTTAAGTTTAGGACAAAGAGCCAGGCAGGGTATCTACTCAGTAATGCATTAGTTAATATGAAGCCGTTGTTCATACGTTGTTAATTAATGCTTGATAACGCACTAAGTGACATTAATAAAGGAGCCCTCATTGTAAATTACTATTCCTTTTTAACAATAAGGATGCAACAGCCTGTCCCTGAAGAAGCAGACATGTTGTCAGTCACAGCTTCATGCCTTGTATGGGAGTTTTCTGTCTCCCACCAACTGCACTGGGTCGAGGGGACATTCCAGTACAGAGCTGGTCTTCCTGATGAGCTAACTGCTTCCTCTCAGCTCTCACTCAGCATAAACTCAACCCATCTGTAAAATCAGGCTGTGGAAAAACCTGTCCTACAGCTTCCACTGGAATCAAGCGAACAAGTTTATTTAGGCTGCATATTTCAGTTATTCAAGAAATAAATGAAAGGTTTTAAGTTGCAGCTGGGATGAAACCATGTTCGCCAAATAAAATGTTAGGGCAACAATATTAAATATTTCTTATAACAATTTAGATTTTTCCCAGTAGAGCAATCTGGACAGACACACACACACACACACACGAAGGCTGCAAATGCAATGTTTGGTTTAGTCTGACCATTCACACAGTGTTTAAAGATAGGTTACATAAAATAAAAAAGAAAGACAATGAGAAATACAACCTGGCCTTTTCACTGCAAAGCTCACAATCTAAATTTCTAGATGTTTCTACCATCACGTTATACAAAACACGTATAAAATACCGAGGTTATGATAAACAGACCTCTGATGGAAACCAGTCCTGCAGGGTTTGCTAACGTATAGAAGCTTCTTGCAGCTGTAAAGCATGTTTCAAACCAATGAAGTATAAGTAAGTGCTATACACCTGGTAAACACTGCAACAGAATGAGTACAAAACAATATTTTATCTTTACCAACACAACAGATTAGGTGAGCAGTGCAAATTAAGATAAAGCTCATTTATTAAAATCACAAATATATAGTAAAGAAGATATTTACTATAGCCTTATACCACTCGGATTCAATCAGGCATACAACCTGGATGAGTTGGTCAATCAGGAACTGAGGCCCTGTCCACACGTAGCCGGGGATCTGCCAAAACGTAGATATTTTTCTACGTTTTGGCCTGTCATCCACACAAAAACGTAGTTTTTTCACACGAAAACTGATCTTTTTAAAAACTCCGGCCAATGTGAAGATCTGCGTTTTCTCCGTTTTGGGTGTCTGCGTGTGGACAGACAAAACCGGAGTTTTAAGTTCCACAACGTCACTTTCCACAACAAAAAAAAAATGCTGACATCACGTGTGCGACCTGTGTTTACACTAGCCGACATCATGGATGCCCTCAGAGCTGCACTCGCTTTATCAATTGTCCAAGCGCTTTCTGCTTGTTTGTTTTTGCAAGCGGAATTACTGCTCCTTGCGGAAGACCACAGACAAAGGACGAGGTTAAGAATGGGGGAAGTACTGCCGCCTACAGGTCTGGCATGTCCTTAACAACGTATTTATCCGGCTACGTGTGGACCATGGTGTGGACAGAGTTTTTATTTTAAACAAGGTGGTGTGGATGCAAGTTTTTGGAGGGGCGGATATTAGTTTAAAAAAAATAACGGCTAGGTGTGGACTAGGCCTAAAGTGGCCAGAATAAAACATTGGCCAAAACACATCAACGACAAAAATCAGACAAAAGATTTTTTTGCCCTTTTTTTTTTCCTTTTAATATAAAAAAACATAATTTTCATAGAATATAAATAAAATGAATGGCATGTAGGCTATAGGCATATGGCAAATAGGGGTGTAAACGGATATAGAGATGTTTTCAGGAAGCTGCTTGTTGATCTTGTGAAAAAGTGATAATGGTTGCAAAGAATGACAAGTAACTCAAATATGTGTCTGGCTCAGGTTCCTAGTTTTTAATTTCATTTTGCTGGATACACATCACTTATACAAGACAACTCTGTGTTATAGCAGACTTTGATGCAGTTATTTTTTCACCAAGTTGTTTGACAATCATTAAAATACTTTTTGAAAACATTTAATCAGCATCAAGACTCACTAAAATGTTGTTTAAATAGTTAAAACACATTTTTAATCACTCAAAAGTCAGTAGAAGAAAGTAAACTAAAGAAATTATATTCATATTTCTTGATAATAATATAATCAGCTTTTATTTACTTTATTTAGAGCAGTGGCGGTTTTACCATTAGGCATAGGTCAGCGGCCGCCTGGGGCCCCCAACATAAGGGGGCCCCCTTGCCCTGACCACCGGCACCCCTCTGTTAATCCCACAATGGACTATTCCTTTAAGATGCCGATTCACAAACAGGAAGCGAATGGTAGTCATTCCACTCCAATCCAGTTGGTGGCAGTAATGCACCAAATTGTTGTTTGCCAAGTGCCATAAGACCACAAAGAAGAAGGAGAAGAAGAAGAAGAAGAAGAAGAAGAAGAGAGGGGCGGGAGTGTTCGTAACAAACTAGAAGCGGTAGTCAAAACATTAAGCATGTAATGGAGTTATCCTGGTGGCTCCAATAAGAGAAAGAAGCAGCTTGCTTTAAAAAAGCTTTTATCTTCACTTCCAAATGTGACGTAAACATCAAAAGGAAGCAGAAAAAGACAATTGAAAATGTTAAAGGAAGGAAAAGGAAAGGAAAACATGGACCAAAATGGAAAATAGTAGAAAAAAAGAAAGGCAAAAGCACAGGAGCACTGACAGGAAGAAGAAAGCTGAGCAAATATTGAAAGCACTCAAAGGGAGAGAAAAAAGAGGAGGATGGGAAAATAACTCATGGCAGAAGAGGGGAGTTTCGCAAAACCAGTTAAAGGTAACATTGTCGAAAATTTAGTGTAAGGGAGCCCCATGTCTGTGCTCGCCTTGGGCTCCCAAATTGCTAAATCCGCCACCGATTTAGAGAGCCTTTCAGTCGCTCTTGACTGATGTAGGTTGGCTTCATTTAAGGGATACTTTACAACCTTTTCATATTTTTTAATTATTTTCTTGAGTCAATATTTTCCAAAATGACCCTTTAGGCTTCATGAAAGGCCACCCAGCCCTATTGCCCCATGTGGCCAGAATATTTCACTTGCAACTTCAGACTGGCGGCAATTGAGCTGACATTCCTGGCACTGCAGTCTGGTTCCTGCATGTTTTAGATCGTAAACACAGCTGATTGTTTCATTTAATGATGAATCACTCCTGTAGACACTAAAGAAGATTGAGGTGATGTTTCAGCCGTTAGATTAAGGCGTTAAAAAGGTGAACGCACAGCTGGAAGAGGTTTTGTTTTCAGTTCTACAGACAGACACTATGGGGTGCTTAAAGCAAGCCAAAACTGCCTAGTTCCCCAGTTTTCAAATAACAAACAAAAAATGAGATTATTAAAAAAACATCTGAAACATTTGAAATATAAAAACTAAATGTATTAAATTAAATGAAATTTTCTGGTATCTTGAATAAATTAAGGCAAGTTTAACCACACCTCAAGTATAAAAGTTACACTTTTATTGTTTTCCACAACTATTCTGGAGCCAAGTTCCCTTCTGAGCAGCTGATCAGCAGTGAAGTGTTGGGAGACCTTATCTACCAAGACCTTAAGAGATAGTGGAAATTAATCTAACCAAGAATGAATTAAACATTTAAAGTTCTAGCAAACATTGGTGAAGCACAACTTATTTTGAATTTCCTAAAAGGAGTCAAAAAACAGCGCTTATATGTATATACATACAACTGGAAAATGTTCTTTCAGCCTCCATAAAGTACTTAAAATTTTGTTGGGGTTCAAAATGGCCCAGGGGCTTTGATAAATGGTCAAATACAATTCTATAATGGTTGGCAGCCAATCAGCTGATTGACCAGTTAACCCCAATAGCTCCATGATTTTGCCTGAAGCTAGAAACTGTGTGCATTATCCGGATGAGTAAATAGGCAAGCTATGGATCTGTCTGACATTTATTCAAAGTCTGGACATTACCAGTACATCCTGCATTGTGCTCCAATCTTCTTAGTGTTGTCCTCTCATCCAACAAGGATGTTAGCAGTAGCTTAAGCTAGCACTGCTCTGCAGTTAGCATAACTGTGACTAACTTTGGGTTGGAACATACTCATTTAAAGGGGTGGCTTCATAATGAGTTAAAGGAGATTTTTTAAGAATGAATCATTTTTCTGTTTCTATAACAATATTACTAATTTGCATAAAAAAGCAGACAGTCATTTTGTTACAGGGTTTTTCCTGCGTTCAAATTTGCGTGGCAGCCGCCCCAGCCTGATTTCATGCTGCCCCCAGCTACATAGATGTTATTTTAACTGCAGTTGCAGCGTTGCGCCACTACAGGGGCGCTGTACCAGCAGCGGTGCACCGGAAAGCGCTAAAACTGCTGCAGAAAAAGAAGATCAAAAATAGCTTTTCTCGCTAGTTGGTACCATCGGTTGGTACATATCTATGGTTGGTACTATTGACATCCTGATTTTACCCCAGGCTCTTCCATATCAGAGCTGTACAGTGCGACGAAAAAAACTGCCTGTGCGTGTCTGTCTATTTTTAAACGTAGCACTGGTGCAACATCTTACTATTTTCCCTAGAACTTTATTGAACAACGGTATGTTACGTGTAAGACAAATACTGCTACAAGCCTACTCCACACACAGGAGCAGGATGTACAGCAAGCCATTGTAGTATATAATTCACAAACGCTTCTATCTTTGAACATAATTTGAACTGGATTATTGCCAACCCGTACATAATAGACGTGCCACCATTACATTGTTAGCAGCAGAAATTAAATGTTATCATTTCCAATACAAATGCATGTTAATGAAATACATTATAATTTACTGGATATATTTATGTGTTATTTTGACTTAAGATGAATTAACAAACTTTAAATGTTACAAAACTGTAGGTCAAATATTTAAAAATAATTTAAACTACAAATATCAGATGGGAAAAAGGGAACTAAACACCTATCTAATGCATATTATTGAGCTTTTTATAATAAGAGTCTGTTATTTCATATTTTTTATCAGCAAACCAGTTTTGTTTCACTTGAAACACAGTCAAATGGAATATTCTATTAATCAACAGAAGCTTAGATTAGAACACGTAACGAAAAAATTTTTGCCTTTAAAAATTGAGGCAGTTGAATGCACAGAGTATGCATGTGCTGGCGCGTGGTCAGGATGGTACCACCTCTGCCTCAATTTGAGCCAGGAAAAACCCTGTTATATTGCATCTGAAAACCCAAGCTGCCCATTTTCAACAAGGCAAATGTGGTTTTGAATTCTAGAACCTCTTTGAAAGGTGTGGTTCACTAAAACACATTTTTTTAAATATTATTTCTGATTATAATCGGTCACTCTTGGGTGTTTTATGAAGGCTGAGCATGAAACAGTCTCCTACACCTATCTCCTGCATCAGCTTCTCATAGAAAATAGATGATGAAACTAGGATTTGAAAAGCCTGACAGATCTACGTCACACTGTGACTTTACATTCATGGACTCACCCATCTTGATTTGTGGCAGGGAAAGCGGTTATCCAATTATAACGTCCAAATATCAGCAAATGAGACTCCAAATCTTGCCATGTGAAACTCAACTGTGACGTGGCTCACTTCTAGTTCCTGAAGCAGACGCATCGGACCTTTTGTTCCCAGAGTCCAACTTTCAAGGCATTCATTCCTACTCGAGACCACTGCAAGTGCACTGATTAAACAAGTGAGCCACACTTTTAAGTGAGCTGGAATGGCGTTCATACGACTTGCCTTTTGGAGACACCTTTCATCACATTCATCAGAGGCAAAGACAGTAATGCACTCTAAAGAATATTTACTTCCACATCCAAGCTTTACAAGAACAGGACCTTTAAACTGTGTAAACTTTCTGATCGGAGTGAACTGACGAGTGTTTTTTAAGATGTGAATTTTGAAAAAATCTTTTGTCACACTTATCACAAGGAAATGGCCTCTCCCCTGTGTGGACTCTGGCATGCCTAAGCAAGCTTCCATGTCGAGCAAATTTAGCACCACAATGACTGCAGCTGAACGGTTTCTCTCCTGAGTGGCTCATCATGTGTGCTTTAAGGTCACCACGAAGCCTGAAGCACCTATTACAACTACTGCAAGCAAACGGTTTCTCTCCGGTATGAATTGTCATGTGTAGCTTCAGAGTTCCTGGTAGGCTAAACTTGTTATTACACACATTACATCGAAACGGCCTTTCTCCCGTGTGGTGAGTCATGTGAAGCTTGAGGCTGGGTAAATGGCTAAATGTTTTACTGCATTGATCACAAGCAAATGGTTTCTCACCTGTGTGAAGTCGAACGTGACACTTAAGAATTTGCAGACACTTAAATGTTCTGCCACAGAAATCACAGGAAAATGGTTTTGCCCCTGTGTGGATGCTCATGTGACATTTTAGATAATATTGACTGATAAAGTTTTTACCACAGTCATCACAAGTAAACGTTTTGGTAGCGTTACCTGCTGTTTCTGAATCTACTTTTCGCTTCCTTCTAGAACGTTTCTCATCACCCACACTGGCTGAGCTTTTACCTGAGTGAGAAGTCACGTGTTTCTGAAAAGAAAACTTGTTGACGAACTGTTTAAAACACTCTGGACACCTAAAGGGTTTTTTACTAATTTTACGCCTCGTTTTGCCTTTTACTCTTGATCGAAATGTTCTGGTTGGTTTGGTTTTCATCCAGTCTTCATCGCTGTCTTCACTTCCAGATCCAGAGCTTGTCGCCGTTTCATCACAGTCATCTTTACTGTGATCTTCACCTTTATCCTCATCCTGACTTGCTTCAGTCTCAGAAGAGTCAGAAGCCTTTTCATCTGTGTTTGGTTGTACATGAGTTTTTGGGTCTGGGTTCCTGTCTGGTTCTGGTCCTCCACAGTCCTCTCTATCATTTTCTGTTGTTATCTGCTCAGCTGGGCTGCAAGTTGGAGGTCTTGTCTCTCTGTTGTCTTCACTTTTGATTTGATGAAGATGTAAAAGCTGAGGTTTCTCTTCATCTTCACTCTTCACAGTATGATGCCCTTCATCCTGACTGGTCCAGACCTCCTCCTCCTCCTCCTTCTTTATGTTGATGAGCTCCGGTTTATGCTGGTTCAGACTGGAGCTCTGTAGATCAAGAACCTCTTCTTCTTTAACCTCCACCAGCTGCTGATCATCTACAGGAGACATCATATTTGACTGTGATTTTAGTATCACACAGAGGATGCTGGTGATGACATTAGATACAATTAATGACTAAATTACATTTTTAAATAGTAAACCTTTTCTGGAATACATCTTAAAGTTACAGGCTGTGCAGATTGTTGTGAAAATCAAATGTTTTTTGTTTTTTATTCTGCAATTCTCTTTCAAGAAGGCAAACCCTGACATACGAGGCTAACAAAACTCATTACACTGATACAAAAAAAATCTGGATTGCACAAAAATGAACCATAATTGGTTTTACTTATTGTATTTGAGCTTTACAAGGCAAAACGGTTTGAGAAGATTCAGTCACAATTAAATGAAGTATTCATGTGAAAACCAAAGCAAATAGCCATATGTACAGCATGCACAGCTGAGTAAAAAAAATCTGCATAACACAAGTTAGCAGAAATCTTGCTGCCTGGACATGATTTCCTCATAAATTTAGAAAAACTGCACAGCCTCAACATGGTTCTTTTAGTTTGAGTGAACCAGCAATTTTCTCTTCTCATTTGCTCTGGGAAATGATCTCCAGATGTTTGCCTAAAGTTTCGTTAAAAGAACATAAAGGCAGGAGGACATGGTAGAGGGATGATCATGTGGCACAAACCAGGAAACAAAAAGAGTTGAGGGTTTAATCACGACACCAAAATAACTCATAATTCTACTGTGTGCGCTGATAATGGTCTGGGGCGACACTTGCTGCTTTTCCTAGCTGTCAACAAGTTATTATAGGTGTTAAAGATTGGACGAATGTTAAAGAATAAAAAATCGAGCATTTATGAACTATTTATATAAAAATAAACGACAAAGACGAGCTCTTGATTATCTGAATGCTTCTCTTAGCATCGTTACGCTAAGCTAACAGTTAGCTGTTTTCTTCTCTTAAAGACTCATTAAATCTGTGATTTTACCCACCAGATGTTTGCTTTATAAGAACATCCTTCTGCTGAGGAGCAACGACAGAATTAATGTCTTGTTTCTTCTCTATAAGTTGACTTTCAGAGGTGTTGTGTTGAAGATCTACTTCTTTCATGATGTTGGACACTAAAACAATCTGCGTCGTTAAATACGATCTGTGCCTAAATCCTTCACTGCCGATCACCCCACACCGTGAATATTTATATCAGGTTGTTTGTTTTGAAAACTGGAAAAAGTGCAACTGCTTGTCCTTTTTTAAATTCATTTTAACAACTAGACCGTGTGTACTTTATGTAGCTCTGTTGCATTTTGATCAGGCATCTGCTCAGACGCACACTTGGATTGCCTTTATGGTGACTCACTGCTGCCATCTACTGGAGACAACCCATCAGTAGGGTCTTTGTCAAGACTGAACTGGAAACGGGTAAAACAAGAAGCACAACATCAGTCTTTCAGACCCTTACAAAGTCTGAGGAACTAACAACCCATACTTCTGGCTCCTGCGAAGGAAAACATTTTTATTTTAATTTACTTGTTTTGATTATTATTATTATTATTAAAATACTACCACACATACAGAGAACATACCCACAATCCCACATGCACAAATAAAATTAAAAACGCAGCTATTTGAAATCAATGTTAAATGTTTTAATTTTGTTTATGCTGTGCATGTACTTACTTCAGAATGTCAGTAAATTGGTCTGACATAGAGAATTTTAAGGACTGTTACTTTATTAAAACTCTCTAATATGTTGATTAAACAAAGATAACACTTTAACGAGTTTAAAAATGATGGTAATGAGGTTTTCCATAAAATCAAACTTTATTTGATTTGGCTGTTTATGAGATCAGTTCTCCAACTTTCCTGCTACAGAGCAGGCAACTAGAACTGGAGGCCTCAACACCTGCCTTTATTTGCATAGCATCTTTCAAGGTAAAAACCACAAAGCACTTCACATATAAAAAAATAAAAAATATACAACATAGTCAGGTACAAGAAAAAAAGCTTGTCATCAAAGTAAACCACATAGATTACATTGCGCATGCAAGCACATTTCTGCTGAATATTGTCATCTACTTTGATCACTCAGAATAAAGGGGGATCACCTTAAAATTTAAATGTCATTTAAAGGAGCCAGATTGTGCTATTTTATGCCTTTGAGAGCAAAGGTAAGCTCAATATATGATAAAACATTACTGATGGTACTATTGAGATGTAATTTATCTTATATGAGGGGTTTTCTTTAAGTAAGTGGCCACTAGTTGCCTACTTCCAGTTGAGGCAGGTTTCAGATCCGAGACTAACTTCATGGGGAAGACATTTAGTTTCCATCCTTGTGTGTGCAGGCTTTTCCAAAAAATCTGAAAACTTGCAGCTGAGACAGAAAAATGCATGAATGCAGCCAACAGCAGGATTGGGGGTATTTTTCTTGAGGAAATAATAACACATGGTTAAAAGCTCAAAAAAGTGGATTTTTCATGATATGGCTCCTTTAAATGGCTAAATCCAACCCAACATCCTAAAGCTACATCTGTGAAATGGAAAAAAAAAATAAGCAAGACAATTAAGAGCTGAGCCTGTACATAGCCTGGGAAAGGTGGCTTTGGGTTTGTTTAGGGCAGGGGTAGGCAACCCTGATCCTAGAGAGCCACAGTCCTTCTTGTTTTACAACTATCGTTGTTGTTCCTGTTGTTGATTACCTGAATCAGGTGTGTTCAGCCAATTAGAAGCTGCAAGTTCATGCATGGCTGGAAACATGCAGGACTATGGCTCTAGCACCAGGGTTGCCTACCCCTGGTTTAGGGATATGTACTACCATTAAGCTGGTTTGCTTCTTACCTGGGTTTGTCACTGTCAGTGTTTCAACAGTTGCTTTGAAAAGTAATCTGATTACTGGCAGTCGGTTCAAAGTTAACAGTTCCTTTACTGATGACTTGGTCTTTAAAGTAACTAAATTATATTACAAGTTACTTTTTTAGTTATATTCAACAACTCCCAACAACACCCCCAACATAATACTGTCATCTTTAATCAGAATCAAAAAAGGTTTATTGCCATTGTCAGTGAACAAGCAGTTCACAAACTAGGAACTTGTTTTGGTACTAATGTGCTACATATAACATGAATAATAAATTTCAGAAATAGAATAAGTAGAATAAAATATAATAAAACTAGCATAAAACATTCAGCTATAAAAAAGGCAGGTAATGGTAACATGGCCGGTAACGTGACGTTATGTCAAGTACAGCAGACGAACATGGTTGTGTATTTATAAGCTGTTCACAAGTCTAACGGCAGATGGAAAGAAGCTGTTCTTATGGCGGGAGGTTCAAGTCTAGATGGACCGTAACCTCCTGCCTGAGGGAAGCGGCTCGAAAAGTCTGTGTCCCGGGTGAGAAGGGTCAGCTGCTATCCGGCCTGCACGCCCCCGAGTTCTGGAGACGTACAGGTCCTGGAGAGATGGAAGGCTGCAGCCAATCACCTTCTCAGCGGAGCGCACAATGCGCTGCAGTCTATTTTTGTCCCTCACCGTGGCTCCAGCGTACCACACAGTGATGGAGGAGGTGAGGATGGACTCAATGATGGCCGTGTAAAACTGCACCATCATCTGGGCCGGCAGCTTGGCCTTTTTCAACTGCCGCAGAAAGTACATCCTCTGCTGGGCCTTTTTGAGCAGGGAGCTGATGGATGGCTCCCACCTAAGGTCCTGTGTGATGGTGGTTCAGAGGAAGCGGAAGGAGTCCACAGTGGTGACGGGGGTGTCCGTCAGGACGAGGGGGAGAGATGGGGCTGTGACTTTCCTGAAGTCCACAATCATCTCCACTGTCTTCTGAGCATTGAGCTCCAGATTGTTGCTGCTGCACCAGTACACCAGCCGTTCCACCTCCCTCCTGTAGGCGGACTCATCACCGTCAGAGATGAGCCCGATGAGGGTGGTGTCGTCCGCAAACTTGATCAGTTTAACGGAGTCATGGCTCGAGGTGCAGCAGTTTGTGTACAGGGAGAAGAGCAGAGGAGAAAGTACACAGCCCTGTGGAGATCCTGTGCTAATTGTCTGAATTGTGGAAACATTCTTCCCCAGCCGCACGCACTGCCTTCGGTCCGTCAGGAAGTCAGTGATCCACCTGCAGGTTGAATTGGGTACGTTGAGCATGGAGAGCTTGTCCTGGAGCAGAGCAGGGAGGATGGTATTGAACGCAGAGCTGAAGTCCACAAACAGGATCCTAGCGTAGGTTCCCGGGGAGTCCAGGTGCTGCAGGATGAAGTGGAGGGCCAGGTTGATGGCGTCGTCTACAGACCTATTAGCTCTGTATGCGAACTGCAGAGGGTCCAGGAGGGGGGAGGTGAAGGACTTGAGATGAGGGAGGACCAGGCGCTCAAAAGACTTCATGACTACAGACGCCAGCGCCACAGGCCTGTAATCATTCAGTCCAGTGACATGGGGTTTCTTAGGCACAGGAACAATGGTGGACAGCTTAAAGCAGGCTGGAACATGGCAGGTCTCCAAGGAGATGGTAAAGATTGTAAAGATAACGGACTCAAACTCAAAATAGTGACTATACTTTCAACTAGAAATGTACATTAGGTTGAACATTACTGAAGAAGTGGTCACATTAGAGCAGTAACGTGTTACTTGCTCATGGGTAAGTGTAGAATCAGCCTTTTAAAATACTCCAACACAAACATAATCCCCCTAAAAGAAAATTAGCCATTTTTGTGGAATTTTTTGCAATGTGTCTTCAGACTATCTCTTCGTACAAATGTTTTGCTACAAACATCACAGCTAAATAGATTTTGTCCTGTGTGCAAATGCATGTGTGTTTCAAGGCTTAACTTCTTGTTGAACCCTTTTCCACATGTCGCGCAAACAAACAGTGCATTCTGCTCTTTTAAGTGGCGTTTCATGTGTCGCATAAGATACATCTTCCGAGTAAATTTCTGTTCACACTTATTACAGGCAAATGGTCTCTCTCCTGTGTGGAGTTTCAAATGATTGACCAGGGTGTGTTTTCGGGAAAAGCTCTTGCCGCACTGGACACAAGCAAATTGTTTCACATTTAAGTGAATTTCCTCATGTCTTTTGAGGTCTCCTTTTAGCCTAAAACGTGTGTTACAAACACTGCAAACAAAAGATTTTTCTCCTTCGTGAATCTTCTTATGTACATTCAGTGCTCCTCTCATTAAAAAGCTTCGATTACACACCTCACACTGAAACGGTTTCTCTCCTTTGTGGACTGCCATGTGATATGCAAGAACATTCTGATAGGAAAACTTTTTACCACAATCCTTACAAGCAAAGGGTTTTTCCCCATTGTGAATTCTCATGTGACGTTTAACTTTAGATCGGTTACAAAACGTTTTACCACAATCCTTACAAGCAAAGGGTTTATGTCCAATGTGATGTTTCATGTGGCGTTTGAGAGTGTGTGGGAATTTGAATACTTTAGCACAATCTTCACAAGCAAATGTTCTTGTCTCAATATTGTTTCCCGTTTTTGAATCTGCATTCCGCTTCCTTCTAGAACGTTTCTCATCAGCCACACTAGACGAGCTTTCACCCGAGTGAGAAGTCGCGTGTTTCTGAAAGGACAACTTGTTGACAAACCGTTTAAAACACTCAGGACACTTGAAGGCTTTCTTGCTAGTTTTACATCCCACGTTGTTTTTTTCACCTGAAGGACATGTTGTGGTTTCCCTCCAGTCCTCATCACTGTCTTCACTTTCACATCCATTACTTGACTCTGTTTCATCACAATCATCTTTACTGTGATCTTCACCGTCATCCTCACTATCTTCAGTCTCAGAAGAGTCAGAAGCCTTTTCATCTGTGTTTGGTTGTACATGAGTTTTTGGGTCTGGGTTCCTGTCTGGTTCTGGTCCTCCACAGTCCTCTCTATCATTTTCTGTTGTTATCTGCTCAGCTGGGCTGCAAGTTGGAGGTCTTGTCTCTCTGTTGTCTTCACTTTTGATTTGATGAAGATGTAAAAGCTGAGGTTTCTCTTCATCTTCACTCTTCACAGTATGATGCCCTTCATCCTGACTGGTCCAGACTTCCTCCTCCTCCTCCTCCTCCTCCTTCTTTATGTTGATGAGCTCCGGTTTATGCTGGTTCAGACTGGAGTTCTGTAGATCAAGAACCTCTTCTTTAACCTCCACCAGCTGCTGATCATCTACAGGAGACATCATATTTGACTGTGATTTTAGTATCACACAGAGGATGCTTGTGATAACATTAGATACAATTAATGACTAAATTACATTTTTAAATAGTAAACCTTTTCTGGAATACATCTTAAAGTTACAGGCTGTGCAGATTGTTGAGAAAATCACATTTTTTTTGTTTTTTATTCTGCAATTCTCTTTCAAGAAGGCAAACCCTGATATACGGGGCTAACAAAACTCATTACACTGATACAAAAAAAAATCTGGATTGCACAGAAATGAACCATAATTGATTTTACTTATTGTATTTGAGCTTTACAAGGCAAAACGGTTTGAGAAGATTCAGTCACAATGAAATGAAGTATTCATGTGAAAACCAAAGCAAATAGCCATATGTACAGCATGCACAGCTGAGTAACAAAAGCTGCAGAACACAAGTTAGCAGAAATCTTGCTGCCTGGAGATGATTTCCTCATAAATTTAGAAAAACTGCACAGCCTGAACATGGTTCTTTTAGTTTGAGTGAACCAGCAATTTTCTCTTCTCGTTTGCTCTGGGAAATGATATCCAGATGTTTGCCTAAAGTTTCGTTAAAAGAACATAAAGGCAGGAGGACATGGTAGAGGGATGATCATGTGGCACAAACCAGGAAACAAAAAGAGTTGAGGGTTTAATGATGACACCAAAATAACTAATAATTCTGTGTGCGCTGATAATGGTCTGGGGCGACACTTGCTGCTTTTCCTAGCTGCCAACAAGTTATTATAGGTGTTAAAGATTGGACGAATGTTAAAGAATAAAAAAATCGAGCATTTATGAACTATTTATATAAAAATAAACGACAAAGACGAGCTCTTGATTATCTGAATGCTTCTCTTAGCATCGTTACGCTAAGCTAACAGTTAGCTGTTTTCTTCTCTTCTCTTCTCTTAAAGACTCATTAAATCTGTGATTTTACCCACCAGATGTTTGCTTTATAAGAACATCCTTCTGCTGAGGAGCAACGACAGAATTAATGTCTTGTTTCTTCTCTAGAAGTTGACTTTCAGAGGTGTTGTGATGAAGATCTACTTCTTTCATGATGTTGGACACTAAAACAATCTGCCTCGTTAAATACGATCTGTGCCTAATCCATCACTGCCGATCGCCCCACACTGTGAATATTTATATCAGGTTGTTCATTTTGAAAACTGGAAAAAGTGCAACTGCTTGTCATTTTTTTAAATTCATTTTAACAACTAGGTACTTTATGTAGCTCTGTTGCATTTTGATCAGGCATCTGCTCAGACGCACACTTGGATCGCCTTTGTGGTGACTCGCTGCTGCCATCTACTGGAGACAACCCATCTTTGTCAAGACTGAACTGGAAACGGGTAAAAAACAAGAAGCACAACATCAGTCTTTCAGACCCTTACAAAGTCTGAGGAACTGGCTCCTGCGAAGGAAAACATTTTTATTTTAATTTACTTGCTTTGATTATTATTATTAAAATAATACCACACATACAGAGAACATACCCTCAATCCCACATGCACAAATAAAATTAAAAACACAGCTATTTGAAATCAATGTTAAATGTTTTAATTTTGTTTATGCTGTGCATGCACTTACTTCAGAATGTCAGTAAATAGAGAATTTTAAGGACTGTTACTTTATTAAAACTCTAATATGTTGATTAAACAAAGATAACACTTTAACATGTTTAAAAATGATGGCAATGAGGTTTTCCATAAAATCAAACTTTATTTGATTTGGCTGTTTATAAGATCAGTTCTCCAACTTTCCTGCTACAGAGCAGGCAACTAGAACTGGAGGCCTCAACACCTGGCTTTATTTGCATAGCATCTTTCAAGGTAAAAACCACAAAGCACTTCACATAAAAAATAAAAAATATATAACATAGTCAGGTACAAGAAAAAAAGCTTGTCATCAAAGTAAACCACATAGATTACATTGCGCATGCAAGCACATTTCTGCTGAATATTGTCATCTACTTTGATCACTCAGAATAAAGGGGGATCACCTTAAAATTTAAATGTCATTTAAAGGAGCCAGATTGTGCTATTTTATGCCTTTGAGAGCAAAGGTAAGCTCAATATATGATAAAACATTACTGATGGTACTATTGAGATGTAATTCATCTTATATGAGGGGTTTTCTTTAAGTAAGTGGCCACTAGTTGCCTACTTCCAGTTGAGGCAGGTTTCAGATCCGAGACTAACTTCACGGGGAAGACATTTAGTTTCCATCCTTGTGTGTGCAGGCTTTTCCAAAAAATCTGAAAACTTGCAGCTGAGACAGAAAAATGCATGAATGCAGCCAACAGCAGGATTGGGGGTATTTTTCTTGAGGAAATAATAACACATGGTTAAAAGCTCAAAAAAGTGGATTTTTCATGATATGGCTCCTTTAAATGGCTACATCCAACCCAATATCCTAAAGACACATCTGTGAAATGAAAAAAAAAAATATATATATATATATATAAGCAAGACAATTAAGATCTGAGCCTGTACATAGCCTGGGAAATGTGGCTTTGGGTTTGTTTAGGGCAGGGGTAGGCAACCCTGATCCTAGAGAGCCACAGTCCTTCTTGTTTTACAACTATCGTTGTTGTTCCTGTTGTTGATTACCTGAATCGGGTGTGTTCAGCCAATTAGAAGCTGCAAGTTCATGCATGGCTGGAAACATGCAGGACTATGGCTCTAGCACCAGGGTTGCCTACCCCTGGTTTAGGGATATGTACTACCATTAAGCTGGTTTGCTTCTTACCTGGGTTTGTCACTGTCAGTGTTTCAACAGTTGCCTTGAAAAGTAATCTGATTACTGGCAGTCGGTTCAAAGTTAACAGTTCCTTTACTGATGACTTGGTCTTTAAAGTAACTAAATTATATTACAAGTTACTTTTTTAGTTATATTCAACAACTCCCAACAACACCCCCAACATAATACTGTCATCTTTAATCAGAATCAGAATCAGAAAAGGTTTATTGCCATTGTCAGTGAACAAGCAGTTCACAAACTAGGAACTTGTTTCGGTACTAATGTGCTACATATAACATGAATAATAAATTTCAGAAATAGAATAAGTAGAATAAAATATGATAAAACTAGCATAAAACATTCAGCTATAAAAAAGGCAGGTAATGGTAACATGGCCGGTAACGTGACGTTATGTCAAGTACAGCAGACGAACATGGTTGTGTATTTATAAGCTGTTCACAAGTCTAACGGCAGATGGAAAGAAGCTGTTCTTATGGCGGGAGGTTCTGGTCTGGATGGACCGTAACCTCCTGCCTGAGGGAAGCGGCTCGAAAAGTCTGTGTCCCGGGTGAGAAGGGTCAGCTGCTATACGGCCTGCACGCCCCCGAGTTCTGGAGACGTACAGGTCCTGGAGAGATGGAAGGCTGCAGCCAATCACCTTCTCAGCGGAGCGCACAATGCGCTGCAGTCTATTTTTGTCCCTCACCGTGGCTCCAGCGTACCACACAGTGATGGAGGAGGTGAGGATGGACTCAATGATGGCCGTGTAAAACTGCACCATCATCTGGGCCGGCAGCTTGGCCTTTTTCAACTGCCGCAGAAAGTACATCCTCTGCTGGGCCTTTTTGAGCAGGGAGCTGATGGATGGCTCCCACCTAAGGTCCTGTGTGATGGTGGTTCAGAGGAAGCGGAAGGAGTCCACAGTGGTGACGGGGGTGTCCGTCAGGACGAGGGGGAGAGATGGGGCTGTGACTTTCCTGAAGTCCACAATCATCTCCACTGTCTTCTGAGCATTGAGCTCCAGATTGTTGCTGCTGCACCAGTACACCAGCCGTTCCACCTCCCTCCTGTAGGCAGACTCATCACCGTCAGAGATGAGCCCGATGAGGGTGGTGTCGTCCGCAAACTTGATCAGTTTAACGGAGTCATGGCTCGAGGTGCAGCAGTTTGTGTACAGGGAGAAGAGCAGAGGAGAAAGTACACAGCCCTGTGGAGATCCTGTGCTAATTGTCTGAATTGTGGAAACATTCTTCCCCAGCCGCACGCACTGCCTTCGGTCCATCAGGAAGTCAGTGATCCACCTGCAGGTTGAATTGGGTACGTTGAGCATGGAGAGCTTGTCCTGGAGCAGAGCAGGGAGGATGGTATTGAACGCAGAGCTGAAGTCCACAAACAGGATCCTAGCGTAGGTTCCCGGGGAATCCAGGTGCTGCAGGATGAAGTGGAGGGCCAGGTTGATGGCGTCGTCTACAGACCTATTAGCTCTGTATGCGAACTGCAGAGGGTCCAGGAGGGGGGAGGTGAAGGACTTGAGATGAGGGAGGACCAGGCGCTCAAAAGACTTCATGATTACAGACGCCAGCGCCACAGGCCTGTAATCATTCAGTCCAGTGACATGGGGTTTCTTAGGCACAGGAACAATGGTGGACAGCTTAAAGCAGGCTGGAACATGGCAGGTCTCCAAGGAGATGGTAAAGATTGTAAAGATAACGGACTCAAACTCAAAATAGTGACTATACTTTCAACTAGAAATGTACATTAGGTTGAACATTACTGAAGAAGTGGTCACATTAGAGCAGTAACGTGTTACTTGCTCATGGGTAACTGTAGAATCAGCCTTTTAAAATACTCCAACACAAACATAATCCCCCTAAAAGAAAATTAGCCATTTTTGTGGAATTTTTTGCAATGTGTCTTCAGACTGTCTCTTCGTACAAATGTTTTGCTACAAACATCACAGCTAAATAGATTTTGTCCTGTGTGCAAATGCATGTGTGTTTCAAGGCTTAACTTCTTGTTGAACCCTTTTCCACATGTCGCGCAAACAAACAGTGCATTCTGCTCTTTTAAGTGGCGTTTTATGTGTCGCATAAGATACATCTTCCGAGTAAATTTCTGTTCACACTTATTACAGGCAAATGGTCTCTCTCCTGTGTGGAGTTTCAAATGATTGACCAGGGTGTGTTTTCGGGAAAAGCTCTTGCCGCACTGGACACAAGCAAATTGTTTCACATTTAAGTGAATTTCCTCATGTCTTTTGAGGTCTCCTTTTAGCCTAAAACGTGTGTTACAAACACTGCAAACAAAAGATTTTTCTCCTTCGTGAATCTTCTTATGTACATTCAGTGCTCCTCTCATTAAAAAGCTTCGATTACACACCTCACACTGAAACGGTTTCTCTCCTTTGTGGACTGCCATGTGATATGCAAGAACATTCTGATAGGAAAACTTTTTACCACAATCCTTACAAGCAAAGGGTTTTTCCCCATTGTGAATTCTCATGTGACGTTTAACTTTAGATCGGTTAAAAAACGTTTTACCACAATCCTTACAAGCAAAGGGTTTATGTCCAATGTGATGTTTCATGTGGCGTTTGAGAGTGTGTGGGAATTTGAATACTTTAGCACAATCTTCACAAGCAAATGTTCTTGTCTCAATATTGTTTCCCGTTTTTGAATCTGCATTCCGCTTCCTTCTAGAACGTTTCTCATCAGCCACACTAGACGAGCTTTCACCCGAGTGAGAAGTCGCGTGTTTCTGAAAGGACAACTTGTTGACAAACCGTTTAAAACACTCAGGACACTTGAAGGCTTTCTTGCTAGTTTTACATCCCACGTTGTTTTTTTCACCTGAAGGACATGTTGTGGTTTCCCTCCAGTCCTCATCACGGTCTTCACTTTCACATCCATTACTTGACTCTGTTTCATCACAATCATCTTTACTGTGATCTTCACCGTCATCCTCACTATCTTCAGTCTCAGAAGAGTCAGAAGCCTTTTCATCTGTGTTTGGTTGTACATGAGTTTTTGGGTCTGGGTTCCTGTCTGGTTCTGGTCCTCCACAGTCCTCTCTATCATTTTCTGTTGTTATCTGCTCAGCTGGGCTGCTGGTTGGAGGTCTTGTCTCTCTGTTGTCTTCACTTTTGATTTGATGAAGATGTAAAAGCTGAGGTTTCTCTTCATCTTCACTCTTCACAGTATGATGCCCTTCATCCTGACTGGTCCAGACTTCCTCCTCCTCCTCCTCCTTCTTTATGTTGATGAGCTCCGGTTTATGCTGGTTCAGACTGGAGTTCTGTAGATCAAGAACCTCTTCTTTAACCTCCACCAGCTGCTGATCATCTACAGGAGACATCATATTTGACTGTGATTTTAGTATCACACAGAGGATGCTTGTGATAACATTAGATACAATTAATGACTAAATTACATTTTTAAATAGTAGACCTTTTCTGGAATACATCTTAAAGTTACAGGCTGTGCAGATTGTTGAGAAAATCACATTTTTTTTGTTTTTTATTCTGCAATTCTCTTTCAAGAAGGCAAACCCTGATATACGGGGCTAACAAAACTCATTACACTGATACAAAAAAAAATCTGGATTGCACAGAAATGAACCATAATTGATTTTACTTATTGTATTTGAGCTTTACAAGGCAAAACGGTTTGAGAAGATTCAGTCACAATGAAATGAAGTATTCATGTGAAAACCAAAGCAAATAGCCATATGTACAGCATGCACAGCTGAGTAACAAAAGCTGCAGAACACAAGTTAGCAGAAATCTTGCTGCCTGGACATGATTTCCTCATAAATTTAGAAAAACTGCACAGCCTCAACATGGTTCTTTTAGTTTGAGTGAACCAGCAATTTTCTCTTCTCGTTTGCTCTGGGAAATGATATCCAGATGTTTGCCTAAAGTTTCGTTAAAAGAACATAAAGGCAGGAGGACATGGTAGAGGGATGATCATGTGGCACAAACCAGGAAACAAAAAGAGTTGAGGGTTTAATGATGACACCAAAATAACTAATAATTCTACTGTGTGCGCTGATAATGGTCTGGGGCGACACTTGCTGCTTTTCCTAGCTGCCAACAAGTTATTATAGGTGTTAAAGATTGGACGAATGTTAAAGAATAAAAAAATCGAGCATTTATGAACTATTTATATAAAAATAAACGACAAAGACGAGCTCTTGATTATCTGAATGCTTCTCTTAGCATCGTTACGCTAAGCTAACAGTTAGCTGTTTTCTTCTCTTCTCTTCTCTTAAAGACTCATTAAATCTGTGATTTTACCCACCAGATGTTTGCTTTATAAGAACATCCTTCTGCTGAGGAGCAACGACAGAATTAATGTCTTGTTTCTTCTCTAGAAGTTGACTTTCAGAGGTGTTGTGATGAAGATCTACTTCTTTCATGATGTTGGACACTAAAACAATCTGCCTCGTTAAATACGATCTGTGCCTAATCCATCACTGCCGATCGCCCCACACTGTGAATATTTATATCAGGTTGTTCATTTTGAAAACTGGAAAAAGTGCAACTGCTTGTCATTTTTTTAAATTCATTTTAACAACTAGGTACTTTATGTAGCTCTGTTGCATTTTGATCAGGCATCTGCTCAGACGCACACTTGGATCGCCTTTGTGGTGACTCGCTGCTGCCATCTACTGGAGACAACCCATCTTTGTCAAGACTGAACTGGAAACGGGTAAAAAACAAGAAGCACAACATCAATCTTTCAGACCCTTACAAAGTCTGAGGAACTGGCTCCTGCGAAGGAAAACATTTTTATTTTAATTTACTTGCTTTGATTATTATTATTAAAATAATACCACACATACAGAGAACATACCCTCAATCCCACATGCACAAATAAAATTAAAAACACAGCTATTTGAAATCAATGTTAAATGTTTTAATTTTGTTTATGCTGTGCATGCACTTACTTCAGAATGTCAGTAAATAGAGAATTTTAAGGACTGTTACTTTATTAAAACTCTAATATGTTGATTAAACAAAGATAACACTTTAACATGTTTAAAAATGATGGCAATGAGGTTTTCCATAAAATCAAACTTTATTTGATTTGGCTGTTTATAAGATCAGTTCTCCAACTTTCCTGCTACAGAGCAGGCAACTAGAACTGGAGGCCTCAACACCTGGCTTTATTTGCATAGCATCTTTCAAGGTAAAAACCACAAAGCACTTCACATAAAAAAATAAAAAATATATAACATAGTCAGGTACAAGAAAAAAAGCTTGTCATCAAAGTAAACCACATAGATTACATTGCGCATGCAAGCACATTTCTGCTGAATATTGTCATCTACTTTGATCACTCAGAATAAAGGGGGATCACCTTAAAATTTAAATGTCATTTAAAGGAGCCAGATTGTGCTATTTTATGCCTTTGAGAGCAAAGGTAAGCTCAATATATGATAAAACATTACTGATGGTACTATTGAGATGTAATTTATCTTATATGAGGGGTTTTCTTTAAGTAAGTGGCCACTAGTTGCCTACTTCCAGTTGAGGCAGGTTTCAGATCCGAGACTAACTTCATGGGGAAGACATTTAGTTTCCATCCTTGTGTGTGCAGGCTTTTCCAAAAAATCTGAAAACTTGCAGCTGAGACAGAAAAATGCATGAATGCAGCCAACAGCAGGATTGGGGGTATTTTTCTTGAGGAAATAATAACACATGGTTAAAAGCTCAAAAAAGTGGATTTTTCATGATATGGCTTCTTTAAATGGCTACATCCAACCCAACATCCTAAAGCTACATCTGTGAAATGGAAAATATATATATATATATATATAAGCAAGACAATTAAGATCTGAGCCTGTACATAGCCTGGGAAATGTGGCTTTGGGTTTGTTTAGGGCAGGGGTAGGCAACCCTGATCCTAGAGAGCCACAGTCCTTCTTGTTTTACAACTATCGTTGTTGTTCCTGTTGTTGATTACCTGAATCGGGTGTGTTCAGCCAATTAGAAGCTGCAAGTTCATGCATGGCTGGAAACATGCA
Source organism: Nothobranchius furzeri (assembly GCF_043380555.1). Classification (NCBI taxonomy): domain Eukaryota; kingdom Metazoa; phylum Chordata; class Actinopteri; order Cyprinodontiformes; family Nothobranchiidae; genus Nothobranchius; species Nothobranchius furzeri. Next base: position 53,451,049 of record NC_091756.1, on the reverse strand, counting down.
GGACTATGGCTCTAGCACCAGGGTTGCCTACCCCTGGTTTAGGGATATGTACTACCATTAAGCTGGTTTGCTTCTTACCTGGGTTTGTCACTGTCAGTGTTTCAACAGTTGCCTTGAAAAGTAATCTGATTACTGGCAGTCGGTTCAAAGTTAACAGTTCCTTTACTGATGACTTGGTCTTTAAAGTAACTAAATTATATTACAAGTTACTTTTTTAGTTATATTCAACAACTCCCAACAACACCCCCAACATAATACTGTCATCTTTAATCAGAATCAGAAAAGGTTTATTGCCATTGTCAGTGAACAAGCAGTTCACAAACTAGGAACTTGTTTTGGTACTAATGTGCTACATATAACATGAATAATAAATTTCAGAAATAGAATAAGTAGAATAAAATATAATAAAACTAGCATAAAACATTCAGCTATAAAAAAGGCAGGTAATGGTAACATGGCCGGTAACGTGACGTTATGTCAAGTACAGCAGACGAACATGGTTGTGTATTTATAAGCTGTTCACAAGTCTAACGGCAGATGGAAAGAAGCTGTTCTTATGGCGGGAGGTTCTGGTCTGGATGGACCGTAACCTCCTGCCTGAGGGAAGCGGCTCGAAAAGTCTGTGTCCCGGGTGAGAAGGGTCAGCTGCTATCCGGCCTGCACTCCCCCGAGTTCTGGAGACGTACAGGTCCTGGAGAGATGGAAGGCTGCAGCCAATCACCTTCTCAGCAGAGCGCACAATGCGCTGCAGTCTATTTTTGTCCCTCACCGTGGCTCCAGCGTACCACACAGTGATGGAGGAGGTGAGGATGGACTCAATGATGGCCGTGTAAAACTGCACCATCATCTGGGCCGGCAGCTTGGCCTTTTTCAACTGCCGCAGAAAGTGCATCCTCTGCTGGGCCTTTTTGAGCAGGGAGCTGATGGATGGCTCCCACCTAAGGTCCTGTTTGATGGTGGTTCAGAGGAAGCAGAAGGAGTCCACAGTGGTGAGGGGGGTGTCCGTCAGGACGAGGGGGAGAGATGGGGCTGTGACTTTCCTGAAGTCCACAATCATCTCCACTGTCTTCTGAGCATTGAGCTCCAGATTGTTGCTGCTGCACCAGTACACCAGCCGTTCCACCTCTCTCCTGTAGGCGGACTCATCACCGTCAGAGATGAGCCCGATGAGGGTGGTGTCGTCCGCAAACTTGATCAGTTTAACGGAGTCATGGCTCGAGGTGCAGCAGTTTGTGTACAGGGAGAAGAGCAGAGGAGAAAGTACACAGCCCTGTGGAGATCCTGTGCTAATTGTCTGAATGGTGGAAACATTCTTCCCCAGCCGCACGCACTGCCTTCGGTCCATCAGGAAGTCAGTGATCCACCTGCAGGTTGAATTGGGTACGTTGAGCATGGAGAGCTTGTCCTGGAGCAGAGCAGGGAGGATGGTATTGAACGCAGAGCTGAAGTCCACAAACAGGATCCTAGCGTAGGTTCCCGGGGAGTCCAGGTGCTGCAGGATGAAGTGGAGGGCCAGGTTGATGGCGTCGTCTACAGACCTATTAGCTCTGTATGCGAACTGCAGAGGGTCCAGGAGGGGGGAGGTGAAGGACTTGAGATGAGGGAGGACCAGGCGCTCAAAAGACTTCATGATTACAGACGCCAGCGCCACAGGCCTGTAATCATTCAGTCCAGTGACATGGGGTTTCTTAGGCACAGGAACAATGGTGGACAGCTTAAAGCAGGCTGGAACATGGCAGGTCTCCAAGGAGATGGTAAAGATTGTAAAGATAACGGACTCAAACTCAAAATAGTGACTATACTTTCAACTAGAAATGTACATTAGGTTGAACATTACTGAAGAAGTGGTCACATTAGAGCAGTAACGTGTTACTTGCTCATGGGTAACTGTAGAATCAGCCTTTTAAAATACTCCAACACAAACATAATCCCCCTAAAAGAAAATTAGCCATTTTTGTGGAATTTTTTGCAATGTGTCTTCAGACTATCTCTTCGTACAAATGTTTTGCTACAAACATCACAGCTAAATAGATTTTGTCCTGTGTGCAAATGCATGTGTGTTTCAAGGCTTAACTTCTTGTTGAACCCTTTTCCACATGTCGCGCAAACAAACAGTGCATTCTGCTCTTTTAAGTGGCGTTTTACGTGTTTTTTTATGTGTCGCATAAGATACATCTTCCGAGTAAATTTCTGTTCACACTTATTACAGGCAAATGGTCTCTCTCCTGTGTGGAGTTTCAAATGATTGACCAGGGTATATTTTCGGGAAAAGCTCTTGCCGCACTGGACACAAGCAAATTGTTTCACATTTAAGTGAATTTCCTCATGTCTTTTGAGGTCTCCTTTTAGCCTAAAACGTGTGTTACAAACGCTGCAAACAAAAGATTTTTCTCCTTCGTGAATCTTCTTATGTACATTCAGTGCTCCTCTCATTAAAAAGCTTCGATTACACACCTCACACTGAAACGGTTTCTCTCCTTTGTGGACTGCCATGTGATATGCAAGAACATTCTGATAGGAAAATTTTTTACCACAATCCTTACAAGCAAAGGGTTTTTCCCCATTGTGAATTCTCATGTGACGTTTAACTTTAGATCGGTTACAAAACGTTTTACCACAATCCTTACAAGCAAAGGGTTTATGTCCAATGTGATGTTTCATGTGGCGTTTGAGAGTGTGTGAGAATTTGAATACTTTAGCACAATCTTCACAAGCAAATGTTCTTGTCTCAATATTGTTTCCCGTTTTTGAATCTGCATTCCGCTTCCTTCTAGAACGTTTCTCATCAGCCACACTAGACGAGCTTTTACCTGAGTGAGAAGTCGCGTGTTTCTGAAAGGACAACTTGTTGACAAACCGTTTAAAACGCTCAGGACACTTGAAGGCTTTCTTGCTAGTTTTACATCCCACGTTGTTTTTTTCACCTGAAGGACATGTTGCGGTTTCCCTCCAGTCCTCATCACTGTCTTCACTTTCACATCCATTACTTGACTCTGTTTCATCACAATCATCTTTACTGTGATCTTCACCGTCATCCTCACTATCTTCAGTCTCAGAAGAGTCAGAAGCCTTTTCATCTGTGTTTGGTTGTACATGAGTTTTTGGGTCTGGGTTCCTGTCTGGTTCTGGTCCTCCACAGTCCTCTCTATCATTTTCTGTTGTTATCTGCTCAGCTGGGCTGCAAGTTGGAGGTCTTGTCTCTCTGTTGTCTTCACTTTTGATTTGATGAAGATGTAAAAGCTGAGGTTTCTCTTCATCTTCACTCTTCACAGTATGATGCCCTTCATCCTGACTGGTCCAGACTTCCTCCTCCTCCTCCTCCTTCTTTATGTTGATGAGCTCCGGTTTATGCTGGTTCAGACTGGAGTTCTGTAGATCAAGAACCTCTTCTTTAACCTCCACCAGCTGCTGATCATCTACAGGAGACATCATATTTGACTGTGATTTTAGTATCACACAGAGGATGCTTGTGATAACATTAGATACAATTAATGACTAAATTACATTTTTAAATAGTAAACCTTTTCTGGAATACATCTTAAAGTTACAGGCTGTGCAGATTGTTGAGAAAATCACATTTTTTTTGTTTTTTATTCTGCAATTCTCTTTCAAGAAGGCAAACCCTGATATACGGGGCTAACAAAACTCATTACACTGATACAAAAAAAAATCTGGATTGCACAGAAATGAACCATAATTGATTTTACTTATTGTATTTGAGCTTTACAAGGCAAAACGGTTTGAGAAGATTCAGTCACAATGAAATGAAGTATTCATGTGAAAACCAAAGCAAATAGCCATATGTACAGCATGCACAGCTGAGTAACAAAAGCTGCAGAACACAAGTTAGCAGAAATCTTGCTGCCTGGAGATGATTTCCTCATAAATTTAGAAAAACTGCACAGCCTCAACATGGTTCTTTTAGTTTGAGTGAACCAGCAATTTTCTCTTCTCGTTTGCTCTGGGAAATGATATCCAGATGTTTGCCTAAAGTTTCGTTAAAAGAACATAAAGGCAGGAGGACATGGTAGAGGGATGATCATGTGGCACAAACCAGGAAACAAAAAGAGTTGAGGGTTTAATCATGACACCAAAATAACTAATAATTCTACTGTGTGCACTGATAATGGTCTGGGGCGACACTTGCTGCTTTTCCTAGCTGCCAACAAGTTATTATAGGTGTTAAAGATTGGACGAATGTTAAAGAATAAAAAAATCGAGCATTTATGAACTATTTATATAAAAATAAACGACAAAGACGAGCTCTTGATTATCTGAATGCTTCTCTTAGCATCGTTACGCTAAGCTAACAGTTAGCTGTTTTCTTCTCTTCTCTTCTCTTAAAGACTCATTAAATCTGTGATTTTACCCACCAGATGTTTGCTTTATAAGAACATCCTTCTGCTGAGGAGCAACGACAGAATTAATGTCTTGTTTCTTCTCTAGAAGTTGACTTTCAGAGGTGTTGTGATGAAGATCTACTTCTTTCATGATGTTGGACACTAAAACAATCTGCCTCGTTAAATACGATCTGTGCCTAATCCATCACTGCCGATCGCCCCACACTGTGAATATTTATATCAGGTTGTTCATTTTGAAAACTGGAAAAAGTGCAACTGCTTGTCATTTTTTTAAATTCATTTTAACAACTAGGTACTTTATGTAGCTCTGTTGCATTTTGATCAGGCATCTGCTCAGACGCACACTTGGATCGCCTTTGTGGTGACTCGCTGCTGCCATCTACTGGAGACAACCCATCTTTGTCAAGACTGAACTGGAAACGGGTAAAAAAAAAGAAGCACAACATCAGAAGCACAACATCAGTCTTTCAGACCCTTACAAAGTCTGAGGAACTGGCTCCTGCGAAGGAAAACATTTTTATTTTAATTTACTTGCTTTGATTATTATTATTAAAATAATACCACACATACAGAGAACATACCCTCAATCCCACATGCACAAATAAAATTAAAAACACAGCTATTTGAAATCAATGTTAAATGTTTTAATTTTGTTTATGCTGTGCATGCACTTACTTCAGAATGTCAGTAAATAGAGAATTTTAAGGACTGTTACTTTATTAAAACTCTAATATGTTGATTAAACAAAGATAACACTTTAACATGTTTAAAAATGATGGCAATGAGGTTTTCCATAAAATCAAACTTTATTTGATTTGGCTGTTTATGAGATCAGTTCTCCAACTTTCCTGCTACAGAGCAGGCAACTAGAACTGGAGGCCTCAACACCTGGCTTTATTTGCATAGCATCTTTCAAGGTAAAAACCACAAAGCACTTCACATAAAAAAATAAAAAATATATAACATAGTCAGGTACAAGAAAAAAAGCTTGTCATCAAAGTAAACCACATAGATTACATTGCGCATGCAAGCACATTTCTGCTGAATATTGTCATCTACTTTGATCACTCAGAATAAAGGGGGATCACCTTAAAATTTAAATGTCATTTAAAGGAGCCAGATTGTGCTATTTTATGCCTTTGAGAGCAAAGGTAAGCTCAATATATGATAAAACATTACTGATGGTACTATTGAGATGTAATTTATCTTATATGAGGGGTTTTCTTTAAGTAAGTGGCCACTAGTTGCCTACTTCCAGTTGAGGCAGGTTTCAGATCCGAGACTAACTTCATGGGGAAGACATTTAGTTTCCATCCTTGTGTGTGCAGGCTTTTCCAAAAAATCTGAAAACTTGCAGCTGAGACAGAAAAATGCATGAATGCAGCCAACAGCAGGATTGGGGGTATTTTTCTTGAGGAAATAATAACACATGGTTAAAAGCTCAAAAAAGTGGATTTTTCATGATATGGCTCCTTTAAATGGCTAAATCCAACCCAACATCCTAAAGCTACATCTGTGAAATGAAAAAAAAAAAATATATATATATATAAGCAAGACAATTAAGATCTGAGCCTGTACATAGCCTGGGAAATGTGGCTTTGGGTTTGTTTAGGGCAGGGGTAGGCAACCCTGATCCTAGAGAGCCACAGTCCTTCTTGTTTTACAACTATCGTTGTTGTTCCTGTTGTTGATTACCTGAATCAGGTGTGTTCAGCCAATTAGAAGCTGCAAGTTCATGCATGGCTGGAAACATGCAGGACTATGGCTCTAGCACCAGGGTTGCCTACCCCTGGTTTAGGGATATGTACTACCATTAAGGTGGTTTGCTTCTTACCTGGGTTTGTCACTGTCAGTGTTTCAACAGTTTCCTTGAAAAGTAATCTGATTACTGGCAGTCGGTTCAAAGTTAACAGTTCCTTTACTGATGACTTGGTCTTTAAAGTAACTAAATTATATTACAAGTTACTTTTTTAGTTATATTCAACAACTCCCAACAACACCCCCAACATAATACTGTCATCTTTAATCAGAATCAGAATCAGAAAAGGTTTATTGCCATTGTCAGTGAACAAGCAGTTCACAAACTAGGAACTTGTTTTGGTACTAATGTGCTACATATAACATGAATAATAAATTTCAGAAATAGAATAAGTAGAATAAAATATAATAAAACTAGCATAAAACATTCAGCTATAAAAAAGGCAGGTAATGGTAACATGGCCGGTAACGTGACGTTATGTCAAGTACAGCAGACGAACATGGTTGTGTATTTATAAGCTGTTCACAAGTCTAACGGCAGATGGAAAGAAGCTGTTCTTATGGCGGGAGGTTCTGGTCTGGATGGACCGTAACCTCCTGCCTGAGGGAAGCGGCTCGAAAAGTCTGTGTCCCGGTTGAGAAGGGTCAGCTGCTATCCGGCCTGCACGCCCCCGAGTTCTGGAGACGTACAGGTCCTGGAGAGATGGAAGGCTGCAGCCAATCACCTTCTCAGCGGAGCGCACAATGCGCTGCAGTCTATGTTTGTCCCTCACCGTGGCTCCAGCGTACCACACAGTGATGGAGGAGGTGAGGATGGACTCAATGATGGCCGTGTAAAACTGCACCATCATCTGGGCCGGCAGCTTGGCCTTTTTCAACTGCCGCAGAAAGTGCATCCTCTGCTGGGCCTTTTTGAGCAGGGAGCTGATGGATGGCTCCCACCTAAGGTCCTGTTTGATGGTGGTTCAGAGGAAGCAGAAGGAGTCCACAGTGGTGAGGGGGGTGTCCGTCAGGACGAGGGGGAGAGATGGGGCTGTGACTTTCCTGAAGTCCACAATCATCTCCACTGTCTTCTGAGCATTGAGCTCCAGATTGTTGCTGCTGCACCAGTACACCAGCCGTTCCACCTCCCTCCTGTAGGCGGACTCATCACCGTCAGAGATGAGCCCGATGAGGGTGGTGTCGTCCGCAAACTTGATCAGTTTAACGGAGTCATGGCTCGAGGTGCAGCAGTTTGTGTACAGAGAGAAGAGCAGAGGAGAAAGTACACAGCCCTGTGAAGATCCTGTGCTAATTGTCTGAATGGTGGAAACATTCTTCCCCAGCCGCACTCACTGCCTTCGGTCCGTCAGGAAGTCAGTGATCCACCTGCAGGTTGAATTGGGTACGTTGAGCATGGAGAGCTTGTCCTGGAGCAGAGCAGGGAGGATGGTATTGAACGCAGAGCTGAAGTCCACAAACAGGATCCTAGCGTAGGTTCCCGGGGAGTCCAGGTGCTGCAGGATGAAGTGGAGGGCCAGGTTGATGGCGTCGTCTACAGACCTATTAGCTCTGTATGCGAACTGCAGAGGGTCCAGGAGGGGGGAGGTGAAGGACTTGAGATGAGGGAGGACCAGGCGCTCAAAAGACTTCATGACTACAGACGCCAGCGCCACAGGCCTGTAATCATTCAGTCCAGTGACATGGGGTTTCTTAGGCACAGGAACAATGGTGGACAGCTTAAAGCAGGCTGGAACATGGCAGGTCTCCAAGGAGATGGTAAAGATTGTAAAGATAACGGACTCAAACTCAAAATAGTGACTATACTTTCAACTAGAAATGTACATTAGGTTGAACATTACTGAAGAAGTGGTCACATTAGAGCAGTAACGTGTTACTTGCTCATGGGTAACTGTAGAATCAGCCTTTTAAAATACTCCAACACAAACATAATCCCCCTAAAAGAAAATTAGCCATTTTTGTGGAATTTTTTGCAATGTGTCTTCAGACTATCTCTTCGTACAAATGTTTTGCTACAAACATCACAGCTAAATAGATTTTGTCCTGTGTGCAAATGCATGTGTGTTTCAAGGCTTAACTTCTTGTTGAACCCTTTTCCACATGTCGCGCAAACAAACAGTGCATTCTGCTCTTTTAAGTGGCGTTTTATGTGTTTTTTTATGTGTCGCATAAGATACATCTTCCGAGTAAATTTCTGTTCACACTTATTACAGGCAAATGGTCTCTCTCCTGTGTGGAGTTTCAAATGATTGACCAGGGTGTGTTTTCGGGAAAAGCTCTTGCCGCACTGGACACAAGCAAATTGTTTCACGTTTAAGTGAATTTCCTCATGTCTTTTGAGGTCTCCTTTTAGCCTAAAACGTGTGTTACAAACACTGCAAACAAAAGATTTTTCTCCTTCGTGAATCTTCTTATGTACATTCAGTGCTCCTCTCATTAAAAAGCTTCGATTACACACCTCACACTGAAACGGTTTCTCTCCTTTGTGGACTGCCATGTGATATGCAAGAGCATTCTGATAGGAAAACTTTTTACCACAATCCTTACAAGCAAAGGGTTTTTCCCCATTGTGAATTCTCATGTGACATTTAACTTTATATCGGTTAAAAAACGTTTTACCACAATCCTTACAAGCAAAGGGTTTATGTCCAATGTGATGTTTCATATGGCGTTTGAGAGTGTGTGAGAATTTGAATACTTTAGCACAATCTTCACAAGCAAATGTTCTTGTCTCAATATCGTTTCCCGTTTTTGAATCTGCATTCCGCTTCCTTCTAGAACGTTTCTCATCAGCCACACTAGACGAGCTTTCACCCGAGTGAGAAGTCGCGTGTTTCTGAAAGGACAACTTGTTGACAAACCGTTTAAAACGCTCAGGACACGTGAAGGCTTTCTTGCTAGTTTTACATCCCACGTTGTTTTTTTCACCTGAAGGACATGTTGCGGTTTCCCTCCAGTCCTCATCACGGTCTTCACTTTCACATCCATTACTTGACTCTGTTTCATCACAATCATCTTTACTGTGATCTTCACCGTCATCCTCACTATCTTCAGTCTCAGAAGAGTCAGAAGCCTTTTCATCTGTGTTTGGTTGTACATGAGTTTTTGGGTCTGGGTTCCTGTCTGGTTCTGGTCCTCCACAGTCCTCTCTATCATTTTCTGTTGTTATCTGCTCAGCTGGGCTGCTGGTTGGAGGTCTTGTCTCTCTGTTGTCTTCACTTTTGATTTGATGAAGATGTAAAAGCTGAGGTTTCTCTTCATCTTCACTCTTCACAGTATGATGCCCTTCATCCTGACTGGTCCAGACCTCCTCCTCCTCCTCCTTCTTTATGTTGATGAGCTCCGGTTTATGATGGTTCACACTGGAGCTCTGTAGATCAAGAACCTCTTCTTCTTTAACCTCCACCAGCTGCTGATTATCTACAGGAGACATCGTATTTGTCTGTGATTTTAGTATCACACAGAGGATGCTTGTGATGACATTAGATACAATTAATGACTAAATTACATTTTTAAATAGTAGACCTTTTCTGGAATACATCTTAAAGTTACAGGCTGTGCAGATTGTTGTGAAAATCAAATGTTTTTTGTTTTTTATTCTGCAATTCTCTTTCAAAAAGGCAAACCCTGATATACGGGGCTAACAAAACTCATTACACTGATACAAAAAAAATCTGGATTGCACAAAAATGAACCATAATTGGTTTTACTTGTTTTATTTGAGCTTTACAAGGCAAAACGTTTTGAGAAGATTCAGTGTTTTTAAGTCACTCTTGAAAACACACCTCTTTGCCCTTGCTTTTGACACCATGTGAGATGTCGGTTACTTTCTTTTTTTAGTTTTGACTTATTTTAGCTGTTTTTGTGTGTTTCAATGCTGTTTTTATCTAGTTTTTATTCTTATTATTGGGCTGTTTTAATTTTATGTCTCCTGTGTTTTATTTATTTCTCTTTGCTGCTTTCTGTTTATTCTATTGTTTTAATGTATTTTCTGTACAGCACTTTGTTCCTGTGCTGGGTGTTTTAAAGTGCTTTATAAATAAATGAACTGAACTGAAGTATTCATGTGAAAACCAAAGCAAATAACCATATGTACAGCATGCACAGCTGAGTAACAAAAGCTGCAGAACACAAGTTAGCAGAAATCTTGCTGCCTGGACATGATTTCCTCATAAATTTAGAAAAACTGCACAGCCTCAACATGGTTGTTTTAGTTTGAGTGAACCAGCAATTTTCTCTTCTCATTTGCTCTGGGAAATGATCTCCAGATGTTTGCCTAAAGTTTCGTTAAAAGAACATAAAGGCAGGAGGACATGGTAGAGGGATGATCATGTGGCACAAACCAGGAAACAAAAAGAGTTGAGGGTTTAATCACGACACCAAAATAACTCATAATTCTACTGTGTGCGCTGATAATGATCTGGGGCGACACTTGCTGCTTTTCCTAGCTGTCAACAAGTTATTGTAGGTGTTAAAGATTGGACGAATGTTAAAGAATAAAAAATCGAGCATTTATGAACTATTTATATTAAAATAAACGACAAAGACGAGCTCTTGTTTATCTGAATGCTTCTCTTAGCATCGTTAAGCTAAGCTAACAGTTAGCTGTTTTCTTCTCTTACTTCTCTTAAAGACTCATTAAATCTGTGATTTTACCCACCAGATGTTTGCTTTATAAGAACATCCTTCTGCTGAGGAGCAACGACAGAATTAATGTCTTGTTTCTTCTCTAGAAGTTGACTTTCAGAGGTGTTGCGTTGAAGATCTACTTCTTTCATGATGTTGGACACTAAAACAATCTGCGTCGTTAAATACGATCTGTGCCTAAATCCATCACTGCCGATCACCCCACACCGTGAATATTTATAGCAGGTTGTTTGTTTTGAAAACTGGAAAAAGTGCAACTGCTTGTCCTTTTTTAAAATTCATTTTAACAACTAGACCGTGTGTACGTGGCTCTGTTACATTTTGATCAGGCATCTGCTCAGACGCACACTTGGATTGCCTTTGTGGTGACTCACTGCTGCCATCTACTGGAGACAACCCATCAGTAGGGTCTTTGTCAAGACTGAACTGGAAACGGGTAAAACAAGAAGCACAACATCAGTCTTTCAGACCCTTACAAAGTCTGAGGAACTAACAACCCATACTTCTGGCTCCTGCGGAGGAAAACATTTTTATTTTAATTGAATTGTTTTGATTATTATTATTAAAATACTACCACACATACAGAGAACATACCCTCAATCCCACATGCACAAATAAAATTAAAAACACAGCTATTTGAAATCAATGTTAAATGTTTTAATTTTGTTTATGCTGTGCATGTACTTACTTCAGAATGTCAGTAAATATTCTAACATAGAGAATTTTAAGGACTGTTGCTTTTTTTAAAACTCTCTAATATGTTGATTAAACAAAGATAACACTTTAACTCATTTGAAAATGATGGTAATGAGGTTTTCCATAAAATCAAACTTTATTTGATTTGGCTGTTTATGAGATCAGTTCTCCAACTTTCCTGCTACAGAGCAGGCAACTAGAACTGGAGGCCTCAACACCTGGCTTTATTTGCATAGCATCTTTCAAGGTAAAAACCACAAAGCACTTCACATATAAAAAAATAAAAAATATATAACATAGTCAGGTACAAGAAAAAAAGCTTGTCATCAAAGTAAACCACATAGGTTACATAGTGCATGCAAGCACATTTCTGCTGAATATTGTCATCTTTGATCACTCAGAATAAAGGGGGATCACCTTAAAATTTAAATGTCATTTAAAGGAGCCAGATTGTGCTATTTTATGCCTTTGAGAGCAAAGGTAAGCTCAATATATGATCAAATATTATTGAGATGTAATTTATCTTAAATATGAGGGGGGTTTTTTTTTGTTCGCCTGAATATATACCCGGAACTGAAACGGTCTGTTTCAGTGAAGCTCCGCCTATGCTCGCTCTGACAAAATGGACCTAGAGTCTTCTGTTGACTTAGTAGTCCAGCGATTAAAGTGACCAGGCAGGTACTCTAGCCACTGGACTACAAGGATGTTACATAGCATTGGTTGCCTAAGACACATAGCCTGTGCTGGCCATTACGCGCATCTTTGTGGACAGGACCAAGACCATGAAACCAGACGGGAGATTTGGGAAATGACAGTGAACAGCACAGAGTATAGAGAAGAACATGGCGGAGAAAATGCTGTAACAATAAAGACTCAAGGGTTAAAGCTGCTCAGGGTGAGAGTCTGTGATGTTCCTCAGAGTCATCTCTCTCTCTGTGTCACAACTGTTGCTCATAAGCAGGTTCACCAGTAACTGGACAGGTTGGTGCTAAAGAACCTTCTATAACAAGCCAAACTCTTTTAAAACCAGTTGAAATCATTTAATTTAAGCCTTGATGATTTATTCTGAGAAAAGTGAGAACTTTAAGATTCGATCTGACTTTTATCAGTGCACGTCCTCAGAGCACGATAACAAGCCACCACTGCAAGTGTTTCAACCACGCCTGTCACGTTCTTTGAGATTTATCAGTTTGTAAAAAAAAATTGTAATTACTTTGACTACAAATCAGATGTTGGCACTTTGCATATATGTCACCCCAAATCTCAGCGTACCATATGGCAAGATTTATGGTTGTTCTTTCTGCAAGAAGGATTTGAAGCTTGCTAAACTTACAGGCATTTTTCCTCTGCTCTAGTTTGTGTCTGGTTCGATTAAGTCAATTTAGTGATGCACATTAGTTCTACATGTGTTTTCATACAAAACATAAAACAATGCTGGGTGTGTATAAGCAAATGCTCCCCAATGTAAAACACCCAAGAGTGCTATCACCAGATATAACAATATTATCAACTGTGTATGATTAGTCTTTGTTAGAATCTTCTGGTGCTGATGATCCGTAACTGCAACAACCATGAAACTCACGAGACAGTAGTAAGATAGTGATTGCGGTAACCAATTTTGACCACAGTATTTCATCTTACTATCTTCTTCCATAAATGGTTCAAATGCTTAACACCTTAGATTAGAAGATCACCTCTTTTTGACTGCGCTGTTTCTAATAAGTTTTGATTTGCTAATATGGAGTGGCTGAGTCTAAATATTCCTAACCTTCAGAATTTATTTGTTAACATGTTCTGTTGTTACTGACTTGCAAGTTAATATTTCGGATATGATGAATATGATTTTCCATCTGGGAAAATACCACATTCATTGCTGTAAATGGAGAGACATTGTACTGTGTTTCAACGTTTTTAACCAGTTTTTACTGTGTACTATGGGTTAATTACTAATTGCCCAATCAGTGTTTCTGTATCTTTTTGTTAAAATATTTTGGTGCTCATTTTCCTACACGTATGCATTTCACATAACCTTTCTGATAAGTCCTGTCTGTTTTAAGTTTTACTGTTTTACCACCCAAACTATTTGTTGCATGCTGCAAAATGTTATTACGTGCAACTTGAAATGATGTGCGTTTTTGATTGCTGTCCTCCTTCTTACTTTCCGCTCTCTTTCACAGTTTCCAATTGAATCCAAATACAATTAAATTCACTGCCTGTGAATGACTAAACTAAACAGAAAATATTTAGAATAAAAATCACTGGACAGATTGAATTAATGGTTGTCGAAAAAAAGACACAAATTGGAACCCATGTTTTCAGGCTCACTTGTTTCAGCCGGGGTGAACTGTCGGACACTATAGTGTGCTACACCGGTGTTAGAGTTCTGTGATGGAGTTTCGCTGACAGTCAGCCAGTAACGCTTCGTGACTTTTGTAGTTTTTGTCTATCAGCACAAGGACGTACACCAGTGACTTTCAGTTAGGCGACATGGCGGATAATATAGTAAGTATAATAGTTTGTGGTGTTAATGGTGCTAACGGCAGCTAGCCGGAGTCCTGCGGGATGAGGCAGCAGAATTAGCTTTGTTAGCTAACGTTAGCACAGAGTGACTGCGGCCTGTGCAGATAACTGGCCGAGCTTAGCTCCTTCTTACGATATCCTGATTAAAACAGGTCTGCTGTAAACCTTAAAGCCTTTTGAGCCTAGATGTTTCAATAATAAATTAAATGAGTGAATAAGTATTTTATCGTCTGCTCATTATATGAGTGTTATTGTAATTTTAGAGATACATAATCAGTTGGCTGTATACAAACCAACAAAAAGTATCAGATAAGTTTAATCTCCGTGTTATAGATTTAAAATACTTTCTAATAAACTCAGTCGTATAACCAAGCTTTAACGCTACCTTTTTCATTGTCCTTGTCATCTGAGAGGGACAAAAGTTGGAGAAATGTAAATGTTTTGATTCACTGATTTTCATTCCGAAACTCTGGGACATCCTGGTTTTATGATTAGCTGAAACTCAGACAAAAGTTTAACTTAAGCCTTATTTATTTATTTTTTTAGATAGTCAGGATTCAGTCCCCAGATGGGATGAAGAAAATTGCTTCCACCAAGAGAGAAACGGCAGCTGCCTTTCTAAAGAAGGTAAACAAGTTAACATACACATAATTTTCATTGGTGTTTACGTGTGTAGTGTTTTGTTGTTAGTGGCAAAATGGAAACAAACTAGATTTTAATCACAATTGTCTTTATACAGTATAAATAAGTGGATAAATATTTGGTAACCGATTTTCAATTGGCTAACTTTTTTTTTACTGGATAAAATGTTCTTGCTAAATGACATAATCTGACCAAATCACTGTTTTTGCAAACACATAATGTCAGTAAGTCCCATGACATTGGTTGGTAAATGGTAAATGGCCTGATATTTGATATAGGGCTTTCTAGAGTCCTGGAACCCCCCAAGATGCTTTACAAAAAAATTAGTCATTCACCCATTCACACACACATTCACACTTACATTGTAGCCACAGCTGCCCTGGGGCACACTGACAGAGGCAAATCTGCCATACAGATGCCACCGGTCCCTCCGAACACCACCAACAGGCAAGGTTGGTTGAGTGATTGCCCAAGGACACAACAACAGCGTCAGACTGAGCAGGGCTCGAATCTACAACCTATGCTTATTCATTTCATTTGGATTCAGTGGATATAAGATTTTGCAGCACAAAAACACAAGTCAAAATGAATAAACAAGCATGCTACGCTTTTTTAAACAATCACTTAGTAATTATTGCTGGCAAACATTTGGAATTTTACCAAACACGTGAGTTACAGGCAAGCCTGTAATCTCACACACACACACACACACACACACACACACACACACACACACACACACACACACACACACACACACACACACAAACACAGACTAAGATAAATTGACTAAAGATATGCAGAGAGTACCAGAGCAGGTCTGTCCTGCACAGCTCCTGTGAGCTTTCATGGCTTCCGGGTATTGACAAAAGGCTTGTGGGGAAATTTCCATTCAGGGAATCCAGTTGATGCTAGACAGGGCAGGTTTAATTTGGGGTTTAATTTACTAGTGCTGACATTTCACACAGTTTAAGACCGATTGACATATTTGGTAACTACCACAACTTGGCCTTTAATTTTCTTCTGGTTTTATTTAGTTATCTGATTGACTTAAGCACCCACAATAATAAGAGTTTAATTAAAAGCGTTGGCTTTGAAAGCCTGAAATAGATCAGAATTCCAGCAGCGTTGCAGCACTATCTAA
This sequence comes from Nothobranchius furzeri, assembly GCF_043380555.1. Classification (NCBI taxonomy): domain Eukaryota; kingdom Metazoa; phylum Chordata; class Actinopteri; order Cyprinodontiformes; family Nothobranchiidae; genus Nothobranchius; species Nothobranchius furzeri. The sequence continues at coordinate 53,435,281 of NC_091756.1, read as the reverse complement.
TTAAAAATGCATGCTACTGTGTTGCCGCAGGAGAGTGTAGTTTTCAGATCAATGGGAGGAGCAGATCTTTGTCCCTGATCAGTGGAAAAGAAAAACACAAGTGTGTGTGTGTTGGGAGGGGGGGGGGGGGGCTTATATGGTTTGGGCACTGAAGGTTAGCTGTTGAAAGAGATGATGAATGGGATTTATTTAAACATAGTGGCGTCAACAGCCTCTTGTGATTTTTGTCCATCCTGATCTCAAAGATTTATTTTATTTATTTATTTTTTTACAATATGCTAGTTAAGATGTTATCCAGATAGATTTCCTAAATGATGGGATGTTATTAGGATGCAGGACCTCCAACCTGCTCAGTGTACTCATCAGTTGTTGCAAACCAGCTGGACACCTCAAAAACTTTTGATTAATCTGCTTTGAGTGATCTGTAGCAATCACAAGCAGCCTTCACTCAGCAGGTGTCTAGAACAGACTATTAAATACATTAACCAACTTTAAGGTTTTACAACGGTATGTGATCATTTATGTCTCCTACAGGTGGCCAAAGAGTTTGGATTCAGTTCCAATGGGTTCTCTGTTTATCTAAACCGCAACAAGACCGGAGAGATTGTGTCTCAGAACAAAACCCTCAGTCTGCTAAAGATCAAGTGAGTTAAACTGGAAATCATAAGGGTTTGAATTTCAGCATTCAGTTGTGCCACATCTGTGGAAAACAACACATTTTTACATGGAAAGTAAATTCATAAATGCACGTTTTACTAAAAACATTGCAGTTTTTATTTTAAACGACAACACCCTGATTTCAAAAGTGATTTCCTACAACCATATACTAACCATTTAGGCGCCAGAGTTTTTTCAGGAAGCTGTTCAATTTTGACATGACTTTTTCAAAAGGTTGTAGCTCGGAAATGGTTAGAGATAAAGGTAAACTGTAAATGAGAGACATTTTCAGTAGGACCAAAATTCACTCTTCTAATTTGCATAATATGACGTCATCGGGCTGCCGTATTGGAATGCATCATTTTTACAGATGTTCCTTCTTATTTTTTCATGGTATTTAGAAAATGTCATATTTTGAATTTTTCAATTTATATATACATATATGAATTTCTTTGAAATTTAAATTTCATTGTTTATCTTTTATATATATATATATATATATATATATATATATATATATATATATATAACGTCAAACCCAACGTTTGGAATTTGTAAGTGTAGCACTAGCTGTTCAGCAGCGTCAATCTTTGCGGCTGGATGAGTGAATTTCTTCATCAGAGTCGATATTCTGCTTCATAATCGGACTCAGTCATGACCAGACAAAGATATCAGTCAACAAAGACCAGACTTGCCGGAAATCACAAGTTTTATCCCTCTAACATTCACCCTCTTTGTGCACTCGTCTTCTCCCCAACCGGTAACCTCTTAGCGGGAGGCAGTTTTCAAACCCTATAAACTCTGAAACTTTCAGTATAAACACACTCATAAATATAGCTCAGCCTGAAGTTGCATATCTCCACTATCTTCTGGTGTAAGTAATAATTTCATGAGGGATTGTATTTGTAGCTGTGGATCGTTAAAGTCAGTAATGACACTTGTCGCAGTATTGCAACTTTGGCGCTTAAAGGTGTAGGAGAAACTGGTTTGTCTCAGCCATATTTGTAGCGTTATGGTTTTAGGCTCTTTTATGAAAGAGGAACCATGCTACGTATTAATTCGGATTATTAATTTTAATAAATCAATAACCAAATTTTATATTGTTATGAAGACTCAAAGGTTGTTTTCATCGATAAACTGACGATAATATCTGTGTGTCTGTGTTTCAGTTCAATGAGGAAACCAGTTTGACAATTAAAAGTTTTAATTCTTCAAATTAAACTAATGATTTTGAAATTGACAAACAGGAAATAACAATCAACATTGGCAACTTGTGGGACAATCTTTAACAGTTGATATGATCAAATAGACCTTGTGGTGAATTTATGAAGATTGAGAATGTTGTGATATGAATGCGTGTGTGAGTCTGATTTTGCTTCAGGAAGAACAGGTGTCTGAGTGAAGTGATGGTTTGGATAAACTTAGGTCTTATCAGAGAACTGCATCAAACGCTAAACACCGTGCTCTGTCTCACCGAACTCTTGTGGACCCTCTTTCGGATCCGGGCCGTGGAGGATGGTGGTGGTTCATCCAGATGACACCAGCGGCTGACAGGGGAGACGTAGGTGTCGAACGGAACCGGTCCAGAGTTGCCCTCGGTACATGTTGATGGTAAAGCGTTTTGTCGATGCGTTTTCTTAAGTTAATTCACTCAGAAATCAAAGACACTGTATGAGTCTGCGTTAGAAGTTGCGATTCAGCTGTCCTGTCTGGTTAACAGGAACAGCGTGAGGGGGGGGGGGGAGAAACGAGCCAACCGGCTCCCCCCTTTTAGCGTTTATTCAGGTCCTCTCTCTTTCGTTGTCAAGCACGAACTGAAATCAAGACTGAAACTTACCAAAAACCTTTCTCTTCTCAAAGCAAATGTGTGCGTCAGCAAATGTGTTTGGAGTTTACTGTGAGAATCTGTGTGTGGGTGTGTGTGAGTGTTTGTGTGCTTGAGTGTGTGTGAAGGTCAGTAACAAACATCCTCAAACATTATTTAAGTATGGATTCATTAATCCATTATAATTACCCAAAGCATAAGAACCATTCATTTGATTAAAACACAGTTATAATGAGCAAATTGATGATTACTTTAACATTAAAATCAAGAAACCAAGTTTTAAGACTTGTTATGTTATGACTACTTTTATGGGAACAACATCTTCTGTGGGAACAACATCTTCTGGCACGAAGCTGCAGGTGGCAGATGTTATGGTTTCCTCCCAGACTCGCTGGCGTTCAGGTCTTAATCTGTGGATGAAAGTTCTCAACGACCCAGCTTTGACCCAGCTGAGTCCAACACCACCTTTGTGACAGAAAACCCACACTTCCTCACGTTACAAAGGTTTAACTAATAAAAATTATAAACAGCTTACCTGGAAATGAGACGGTCTGTTTCAGCAAAGCTCTGCCCATGTTCGCTCTGACAAACCGCACCTAGGCCAGCCTGCTGTTGTATTGGCCTTGGTAGTCTAGTGTTTACAGCATCTGTCTTTCATCTTGTCGCCTAACACGCATTCTGTGCAGGGGTCTCATTTATCAAACATTACGTAGAATCCTTACTAAAACCGTATTTAAGCTCAGCAAAAAAAAAGTACTTACGCCAAGCAGGTTTGTGATCTATCAAACATGGAGTACGCACAGCTGCACGCAATCTCCGCTTCATAAATCGGAGACTAACGAGAATGTTTCTCAGCTGCATTTTAGTCACATCCCACCCTCACCACGCCCACTTACTGCCATAAATAGTCAATGCAAAGTGCCTTGTGGATCTCATGCATTTACATAAGCCGGCTGTTGCAGCGCTCCGCCAATGACATGGCGACCGTAGATCAAGGCAGATCAAGGAAGCGCAATTTCACAGAAGCAGAAATTCAGGTACTTGTGGGTGAGGTGGAGAAATGAAAGGAAGTGCTTTTGCAAAACAAATAAGAGAAAATCCACGGAGTGGCACAGGGTTGCTGAAGCCGTCAATGTTGTGAATTCTTCAGAGAGATCTGTGGCGGGGATAAAAAAAAATGGTCCGATCGGGATTGATCCCCAGACTCCCGGGTGAAAGTCACACGCGCTAACTAGTCACCCAAACGGAGATCTCCCTTGTGCAAGAAGCCAGGGCGCATGATCAATCGGGTCACAGTGACAGGACACACACACACTGTCACAGACGTATGACATTCTGTCTCAATCTGTCCCCCTGCTGATATTCTGTATTCCGTATTCTGCTCTTCAGGCTGTGTGTGTGTGTGCGTGTGGGGGGTCTTGTTCTGTGTGAAAACGAAGCAGTACAAGTGATAATGCTGCAGGATTTCATAATTTTATCCTTCTCAGCAGCAGCACTGTAGGTGCGCTCCATGTCCAACACGTGCGTAAGCCAGGTCCTCAGTCAACTTAAAGTTGTGCACATTTTTCCACTAAGTTTTCTTTCATAAATCCCAAAGTTTGCATGGAAAGTTGCTTACGCAGTTTTCCGACCCCGTTTTGTGCGTAAGCAAGCTTGATAAATGAGGCCCCTGGTCTTTACATGCATCTTTGTAGACAGGAGGCATGATTTTTACGGTGGTGTTTTGTGACCAATGCAGAAGTAATTTGTCAGAATATCCAGGTTTCAGAACCGAGACCAGACCAGCTTCAGAGGAAGGAGAAATGCCTGATGATGCAAGTGGGCTGCTTTCTCCTGGATGCAGGAAAAATCTCTACCTGGCCCAATTGAAACTGAGACAGGAAAATGCATGAATGCAGCCAAAAACGGGTTTGGGGTATTTCTCAAAAGAACCTTTAAAGAACGTTTATAAGAAAAGCTAATTTTTCATCAGTGGAGTTTTTCTTTTAATGTGGCTGCGGATGACCCAGTTTTCCTTCTTGTTGTAATTCCTTATTTTAGTCCTTGATTATTCAGTTAAATTTTTTCTTCTGCAGGCATGGAGACATGTTGTTTCTGTTCCCCTCTGCTTCTTCCGCCTCTTCTGGGGAGGTTATGGACACAGCCACCACACACACATCTTCATCTGTCACCTCCGTCTCATCCACTTCTTCATCTTCCTCCTCATCCTCCTTGATCCCTCGGTCCACTTCAGCACCCCAGGTCCAAGAGGATGAGATCGATCAGTATCTGACCAAGCAAGATGGCAAGATCTACAGGAACAGAGACCCTCAGCTGTAAGAACAAGACCAGCTCCTCACAACCAAGGAACATGCAGATACAGAAAATTCACTGGCGTTCTCTTTGTTTTAGATGTCGTCATGGCTCCCTTGGAAAATGTGTGCACTGTGTACCGTTAGAGGTAACTACTCTTATTCTTCATGGTTGAAATTTTAACACCATCCGCCCTAAATGGTTTGCTCCCCCCAGCCCTTTGATGAAGACTACCTGAATCACCTCGACCCACCAGTGAAGCACATGTCATTTCACGCGTACCTTCGCAAGCTGACCGGTGGAGCTGATAAGTGAGGGGTTTGTTTTGAATTCATCCACCTGATTCGCTCCTGATTTCTGTCAGATTCTGACTTGGTTCTGATCTCCTGCAGAGGGAAGTTTGCAGCTTTAGAGAACATTAGCTGTAAGATAAAGTCGGGCTGTGAGGGTCATCCTCCCTGGCCTGAGGGGATCTGTACTAAGTGTCAGCCAAGTGCCATCACTCTCAACAGACAGGTACGACCCCATTTGGGCGAAAAGATTCTGTTAATTCTATTTGGTGAAGATCATTACTGAGTACTAATCCTGGTTGTTTATGTTGGCATCTATATTAATCTGATACTTTGATTTTCAAACGTTAATAAATCTCTCAGCTGACTTGGTGGGCTGAAAGTGTGTGTGCGTGCGTGCGTACATGTGTAATCCTAAATGGCTGTTTTCTGTTCCTAGAAATACAGACATGTGGACAACATCATGTTTGAGAACCACACTACTGCCGACCGCTTCCTGGACTTCTGGAGGAAAACGGGCAGCCAGAGGATGGGCTACTTGTACGGTCGGTACACCGAACACACAGACATCCCTCTGGGCATTAGAGCGGAGGTAGCTGCCATCTATGAGCCCCCACAGGTGAGACGGTCCTGCTGAACATGTGTCTGCTCAAGTTATTTACTCAGCCATGTCTTCTGATCAGTTTTTAAATGTGCTTTTCTGGTCTGGTTGGTGTTTCAGAGTGCTACCCAGAACAGCCTGGAACTGCTGGAGGATCCCAAGGCTGCAGCTGTAGATGAAATCGCTGCCAAGCTGGGCCTCTGCAAGGTTGGTTCCTCACTTACTGGGTGTTCGGTTGGGTTATTTGAGGGATTTCATGCCTTGCTGGTTTGTTTACAAGTTAATGCCATTCTTCAAACACATTCTCTTCATTTAAACAAACATACTGAACCACAGATATGCAGGAAATAAGGGACTTCTTATTATGTATTATAAAAGGTTTGTGTTCAATGTTTAAACTTTGGGGAAAGCAGTTTTCAGGCAGCTGCTCTTACACACCAGGAGACGTAAAAAACTTTATTCAGACTTTTCATCCACAGTATACATATTTCACTAATTACCCTCTGGAGCAGCCAACTTAAGGTTAGAGAAAAGTATTTGAGTAATTTCACCTTAAACAGTTGGACTCTTTAATATTTTTTTATGATTATATGCTTTTTATATAGAATCTTACTGTAGCAAATAGTTGAAATAGTTGAAATTTGATGTGTTGTTTCTACAATTTTTCTCTAATTTTGTATAATCTCTGCACAAATCTTTAGTTGGTCTAATCCAAGTTGTTCTTGTGATGTAGGTGGGCTGGATCTTCACTGACCTGCTGTCTGAGGATATGAGGATAGGTACTGTCCGCTACACAAGAAACAAGGTGAGAATGCACTCTGTTGGCCAGACTAAACCTGCTTTCCTCCATCTGACATAAATACCTTCATCCAACCGTCAGGACTCACACTACCTGAGTGCAGAGGAGTGCATCACGGCTGGATTCTTCCAGAACCAACATTCAAACTCCTGCAGACTCTCTCGAGACGGATACTTCGGGTCCAAGTTTGTGACCGTTGTTGCAACAGGTAATTCAGTTTAACCGCTGTCCTCGGACATACCGGACCAACTTTGTCCTCCAAACACTAAAGCCTGATTTATGCTTCTCCGTCTGCGTCAGTGCGGAGACACGCAACGCCATTATCCGTCCTTGCGTAGGGCACGCAAGTACGTACGGAGTAGAGCCCACTTTTTTAAGCATCCGTCGAACGAGATGGATTACGCAAGCTTGTGATTGGTCAGGACGCCGCTGTTATTTACAGCGCCGCCATTGCAAAGAGAGCCGAGGATAACTAGCGGCAGACACGGGGAAGCTTGAAGAATATCTCGCGAAAAAACTCTAAAAATATGAACGTTTAATTCTCCCGTGACTGGAGGAGTGAAAAGATGCGCAGCAAGCATTTTATTTGTGGACGGAAATGACAGGAAACGTGGGTTTAGAGGTGGGGAGCGCATGAAGCGGTGGGAGAATGAGAGACAAATATGTCCGTGTTAAAAGTCTCTTATATACACAAAACACACAATATAAACACACGATCTTGGACCGATACATGACAGGATACCACAGAACAGCGCTACGCCCTCTGTTGTCCTGCCGGGGAATTGCTTTGCAACACTCCAGGAGACGGAGAAGTATGAGAGCAAAACGCTTCCGTCAGTCCGTGCGTGTCTGTCCCTTGCGGAGCTGACGGAGAAGCATAAACCAGGCTCAACACATGAACCGTCCCATGAGCCTTTGCACCACTGATTCAAACATTGCCCTCATTTAAAGGGATCAGAGCTGTTGTTACCAGTGTGAAAATTAAGTGTTTATTATGCCCCATCTTTGGCCGATGGGAGAATGTGGATGGAGCCCAAAGTCATCAGTGACCTCATCAGTTGTATTTGTGTGAAAGAACAGCTGTCGGCCAAAGCTCACATCGTGGTTGCACATCTCTCGACTGCCAGGATGAAATCCATCTCCTTAACTTTCCCTTGTGTGTGTGTTTTCATATGAGTAATGTTGGTAAGGCTCTGGATGTTCCAGTAATGTCGAAGCATTTAGTGGAACTTATGTGTTTCTTCTCTTGTCCGGTAGACTTTGTTTTAATTTGTCGGTATGAAGTAAAACAGACATGTTTCAGTTCTAGAGCTGCTGCTTCTTCCCTCATCATCACTGCTTTTACACTTTACATTTGTACGACTGTTCCTCGTGAAGGTGGTCCAGATAACCAGGTGCACTTTGAAGGATACCAGGTATCCAACCAGTGCATGGCTCTGGTACGGGATGAGTGCCTGCTGCCCTGTAAAGATGCCCCGGAGCTGGGCTACGCCAAGGAGTCGAGCCCTGAGCAGTACGTACCAGATGTCTTCTACAAGGTGAGACTTTCCTCCGATGAAACACTACTCTTCTAAAAACTAAACACAGCCTCTGGTTGGATTTATCAGAAAAAGTGACTCACCTGTTCTTTGTGGCAACGTTGTTGATTTCAGGTGGTTAGTTTGGGGTCTGTTTATATGTGAATGTTTTATTCAACAGGACAAAGACAAATTTGGAAATGACGTGACGTTTCTAGCTCGACCTCTTCCTGTAGAGTATCTTATCATAGATGTGAGTCTGATGTCTTCATTTTCTGTTTCACACTTGTTGGATTTATTCTCTGTTAAAGTCTCTGCTTGTGCAGGCATAGTTTTTGGATCTGATTTTGCTCTTTTATACGCGTTTCCTCCCAGATAACCACAACCTTTCCAAAGGACCCTCAGTACACCTTCACCTCCACTCAACGCTTCCCCATCGAAAACCGAGATATTCTTGGAGAGACGCAAGTAAGCACTCTTCAGTTTAAACGCAGGTTTCCAGATTTAGAGACTTTTAGACAGGAGACAGGAAAGAACATTTGAATGAGCTGGTTTGTTTCACTTCAGCTGACAGTTCTAGATGCATCATCATAAAACCAATTAAGAAACCAAATGCAGTCCTTTAGAAAATAGTTAAACTGAATATTAGAAGATGTCAGGATTGTACATATTAGCAATGCAGCTGTTTAAAACTTCAGTTTAAAAATTAGCTGGGAGTGTCGATGTGTAAATGAACACAACCTTAATGTTTATCACGACTATGTTAAGATATGATGTCACTTGTGGTGCTCTCAGTCACCTTAGATGTTGTCTGTTGAGGAAACGAATGAGGATTATTTGAAGGAGCTTCAGGCAAATCTGAACGTAACTTATCTTTTCACCAAATAGAATATTTACTAAGACATCACAATATAACTATAGACACATTACTTGTCTTTGTGTGTGTGTGTGTGTGTGTGTGTGTGTGTGTGTGTGTACGCGCGTGTGTGTGCGCGTGTGTGTGTGTGTGCGTGCGTGTGCGCGTGCGTGCTCTGTCTTCTCGATCCCCAGTGAGTCGTGGTGGATGGCTGCTTATACTGAGCTGGGATTCTCTGGAGGTTTCTTCCTGTTAAAAGGGAGTTTTCCTCTCCACTGTCGCTTTATGCTTGCTTAGTATGAGGATTGCTGTATAGTCACTGACACTAGTCAGTGACTTGATGTAATTTGCTGGGTTCCTTATATAGGAAACATTATTTCTGATTGGCTTAATGAACTGACCTGAATTGGAATGTTTATTATGTGAAGTGCCTTGAGACGACTCTTGTCGTGATTTGGCGCTAAATAAATAAACTTGAATTGAATTGAATTATCTTGTTTGCAGGATTTCCACAGTTTAGCCACTTACCTGTCCCAGTGCTCCTCCACGTCATTCCTGGACATCGTGTCAGACTTCCATCTGCTCCTCTTCCTCGTCACCAATGAAGTCATGCCTCTGAGAGTGAGCTGATCCTTTTAAAACCACCTTTGTTTTTGTTTTTTTAAGCAGAGATCAGGTCTACAGCCATGTTTCTTTCCAACCTGGAAGTGATTAATGGTTTAATGTATTCACTCAGACCTTCTGGAAAAAGGCAGATTTTTCTGTAAAAACTGCATGATAAGATTTTCATGTTCTGTGGTGAACTCAAGTTTGTGGTTCCTTGTGAGGTAATGTTTGGTTTTTGCAGGACAGCATCGGGCTTCTTCTCGATGCCGTGAAAACCTCTAACGAGGATCTGGCTCAGACCTGGAAGAAGTCTGAGCAGTGGGCCACCATCGAGCAGCTCTGCAGTAAGTCTGTCCACTTTAACCAGACCTGGATTTGTAGGCATCATTGTGCCAGACTAAACCAGAGCAGAGGGAAACTTTTATGTTCAGCTTCACCATCTAAAAAATTTCATTTTTAGTTTTTAGATGCAAACATTCTGTGTGACGGAACAAGGTCAAAATTAAATTACAGCTGCTAATTTGAGTTTAACAAACGTGTATTTTGGTAATGTGTGACCACATACAGTGAGTTTTATTTGACTGATCTAGTTTAATATGTAGATTAATTAGGGGTGGGACTTGATTTAAAAATAATCAAGTTAATTAGAGGCTTTGTTTTAATTAATCTAAATTAATCACATTTTAATCAGTCTGGAAAATGTGCCCTCAAAGCAATTTTTAAATTAAAATAATGAGGCTGATTACTTCGACTTTTGTAAAGTATTCAGTGCCACCCGGCGGCATCTGTCATTCATTTGTTTCTCAGATGTCCACGTCACGGACACCGTTGTTTTCGGAAAGTTTATTTTTACAAGTCAAGAGAAGAGGCTGATGTGTTTTCCCAAATACTGCAGCAGTCCAAGCAAGGCAATTTCTTCAAATTATTCCATTTTAGTAGTCATTAGCAGAGCACTGTGCATTGTCGTGTGCGTCAGTGATATCGGTCTACCAGATAGTCAGTGACAAAGTTTACAGCTTGCTTGAGATGCAGACTGATTAAATGCGTGATTTTTTTTACACGACATTTTCTAAAATTCATTAATCACAATTAGCACATTAAATCCCACCCCTAAGATTAATATTTTACAGCTTAGCTCAAAAATATACAATTACATAGCAATATGGTGGACTTGTTTAATAAAAAACATTAAAATGAGTTTGTTCAAATAAAACAAAATAGTTTTTAATTTTTATTTTTTTCATTTAAATAATTTTCTGCCTACTGATACTGTTCATTTAAAACATTTAAAGCATCTTTCCGCAGTATTTCTCTTATTCGATGGCACCATCTAGTGGCTGAAAGTCATATCACACAAACGTCTGTTGCTTTGTTTTTCCTCTGTAGCCGACAAACAGAGCTAAAACACGTTGTTTTACGAGTATTATTCTCATGTCATGTTGTGTTCTCATATATTTATATTTTAGAGACTTTCTTGTCCGTGAAAAAGTCATCAACTCTGCATCAGTCGAGGTATTCCTTAAATTTGAAGCGTCTAAGCGGTAGTCTAACGCTATTAGTTAGTTCTGGTCGGCGCTCAGTTTCCTTTTGCACGGAGCTCTGTGGGGCAGGGGGCGTGCTTAGCAAAAAAATAAAAGACGTATCGCTTACATTATATCACAGTTCATGATAAGACGATCACTTTTACGGATTTCTGACAAATCATACAGAATTTCTGAATGGGGGAAAACTCCGGAAAGCAGCTTTTAAGCCGTCTGTCTGGTTAAAACTTTCTTCAGTGCAAACATGACAAACATCTAATCTCCACCTTACCTGAAGTCTTTTTGAGCCTGTTTGTTTCATTTCTGCACCAGAAGACTTTAAACCGTTCTCAGATCTTCCTTCACCATCTCTCATGTCTGCCTGTTCCAGGTGAACTGGGACTGGTTTATACCCTCACAGACTAAAGTCTAATAATGGTAATAATAGTGTTAAACTCAGATATGTCTCCTGTCCCTGCAGGCACAGTTGGTGGACAGCAATCCACCTCTTTGGGTTACGGAGCCATGGGCGGCTCATCGGTTCCCACTTCTTCCTCAGCCATGTGGTCCTGCCTCCACTGCACCTTCATGAACCAGCCTGGCACAGAGCACTGTGAAATATGCAGCCTGCCCCGCAGTTAAGCCCCCCCCCCACCAGACTTCCACTCTTAGCGTACTTACTGCACCGGTTCCAGCTGCAAGGTTCAACCCCCTCTCACTTCTGTTTCTCTTCACCTCCTTCAGGATGCCCTCGTTTACACCCGAGTATCCGAGTGAATTGAAACCAGACTGGGTATTGTTTGTTTTTTCATCCCTCCTCACAGCAGCTCTCGTGAGAGGTGGGCCTTCTTGTCTGAGGCCACAAACCTATGAAATTATCCTCCCTTTAGTGGGTCAGAGAAGTCCTACTGTGACTCAGGATGACAGCAAAGACTCAACGTCGGGATGTTTTCTCGCATCAGTGCCCCCTCTCTCTCTCACAGTGACTTCCGGAAAATCTTGCTGTGTATAAATGACCTTTGGGGATTGATGCTGTTATTTAATTGAGTTCATTTTTTAAATGGTCAGATTGTAGCGTGTAACTTTGAATCTTTAGTTTGGACTCTGCTCGGTCAGGTTTTTCCAGGTCTTGCTCTCCGGCAAGCCCTTCACAGTACAATCATCGGTCAGAGCGCTGACCTCCAGACACGTAGAGCTGTGGAGTAGATGTGTTTAAGTAGAGACTGGAGTTTATACTTTCAGTGTTGAGTTTGGTCCCGGATTTAAGCGGCAGCCTGAAGTGATCGCAGAAGTAACCTCATCCTTGTGATGGTTCTGAATGTTCTGTTCTGTTTCAGGAAATCTGTTCACCGCTTCTGTGATGGTTTTAACTCGAGTGGGCACGATATGTAGCTTCATTTATCTCCTCTCTGTTCCTCTGATCCCAGGTCTCCTTCATCCTAACTAGCTGTGAGGTGCTTTAGAAACAACTGGTGCTTGTCACTTTCACTCTTGTTGTTTTTGTTCTGGTACAAATGGGCTGGAACCTCTCCTCCTCTCCTGCTCTGATGGACCCCTGTGGGTTTTTCTATCACTCAGCCTTCAAAGGTGTTGGCGGTCCTTTGTCTCACTTGATGTGAACCTGCAGGCCGGATAGTGATGCTTCAGGTCTCTATGGTGTGTTCTGTTTATTTGGAAGCTTCTTTCAACAGACACACACTTTACTGAGATGCAGAGCTCAAATATAAAAGTAGACATGGGAGGCATTTGAATGTTTCTCGTGATGGTAAAGATCCATCCAAGTACACAGACTATAAGACTTTTAATCTGCAGACATAAAAATCCCATGTACTGATGACTGCATGTGTTGCAGCTGTAGTTAAAAAGGCTGAGGTAAATTAAAACGTCCCCCATGGAAAATTATTAAATAAGAGATTAACATAAAATATATGAAGTCAGTTTGAAAACAGCCAGTAGGAGTTAAGTTTGTGACATCATTTGACCCTTTACCTTGGCTTTGATGCGTTAAAACTTGTTTCTATTACATTTAATTCAGTTAAATCAACACTGGGACCAAAACACACACACACACACACACACACATCTGGCAGCAGCTGCTGCTCAGATGTTTCGTTCAGTCTAACTAAAGCACTCGGATGTCAGTACTCTAAAGCCATTTTAGATGTGATCAACTCACCACCAGAAAAGAAGTGCCTCTGTTAAATTGGACCAGTTAGAGATGACACTGAAGCCCAAACAGAAGAGCATCCAGTTTGTTTTTCCTGCTGACCATCAACGCTACGCCCTCACCTGTTATCTGTACTCTTCAGTATTTGTTTATTTTCTTCATGTGTTTGTGCGCCGCACCGCTTCAGTGATTTAAACTGGTAACAACAACCCTTTCAGTTTGGACAAGTCACCAGTGGCTCTTGTTTGCTAGTTTGAGACGTGTACGGATTGAGAATGTTTTTAGTTGTTAGATTAATTTGATGAACAATATAACATTTTCCGTGGAGGATTATTGATGCTCCGTGTGGATTTAGGAGTGACTTCTCTGATGTGGCACTAGCAGGTGGCAGCAACCTTTTCCTTTTGTATCGCTCTGGGGCCGTTTGCTGAGCAGGCTCGCTCTTGGACCTACAGCCTGTCCTCACTTTCCACTCAGCTGATTGAGGACCCTGAAAAATGTTTGCTGTTGAGATGAATTTGAAACAAAAATAAAAAGACAACACGTTACATTTGGTCTTTCTCTTTTCTTATTGAACGTTCTTTTTTTTTTTTTACCTATACTTGTGTAGAAAAACATGCTTTTCAAGACCCATCATTTTGTCCTAGGATTCATTTGCACATGCTGGATGGAGTCGTTCACGATAAACGAAAACCTCAAGCATGAAAACTGTAGCTGATTTCTGTCTGGCCTCAGGCTGAGTGAAACCGTGTGGTCCAGAGAGCGTCGCTCACCGTCAGCTGCCAGGCCCAGTGAGGCTGTTGAGTCTGCTGCCAGGAAACAAAAGTATTTCATTAAAAACTTTCTGTTTGAAGAAGAAGAAAGTATTTCTATAGCGCCTCTCGAGATAAAAATCACGAGGCACTTCACAAAAACAAAAAATGTAAAAATATAAAAAAGCATTTAGAAAATGTTTAAAAAATATATTTAAAATGAGCAAAGAGACAATTGTGATAAAAAAAAGTTAAGAGAGTGAATAGGAAAGAGGGAAATCAGTGGATCCTGTGGAAGGTGGAATAGGTGGGGAGAGCAGAATAAAGAGAGAGTGGTTGAAGAAGGTCATACAAAAGCCAGCTTGAACAAGTGAGTCTTCAGCTGCTTTTTAAAGGAGACCACTGAGTCCACTGATCTCAGTCTCAGGAGTTCCAGAGTCTGGGGGCCACAGCAGCAAATGATCTGTCACCTTTGGTCTTTAGCCTGGTGCTGCACAACCAGTAGGCTTTGATCACTGGACCTCAGGGGCCTGCTGGGGGTGTAGGGACTAAGAAGATCACCAACGTAAGATGGTGCTTGTGGATTTAAATGACATCTGCATCATGTGGGTGTTATTTAGTCTTTCATAAAGCCTTCCTTTTTTATGTGCACCTGCCTGCATTCTTATGACATCTCTGTTTACAGGAATCGTCTCATTGTGTTTTATGATTTTATTGTTTCATCGTTGAGAATCATGAGTGTAACTGATGGGCAGCAGGTGTAGAGCTGGGGTGGAGAAGCTGTTTTGATCCTGTAACATCAAAAGCTTCCACCGACGCTCCTTGAGGACTGAGTTCATGCTGCAGATGTGCTCCGCAAGTATTCTGTCCCACTAAATATTAGTAATGAAGCTCCTCGATAAACAAAACAAACATATATCTTATTCTTAAACCCAGAGTTAAGACAGAAAGTTGATTTTACGAATATGTTAAAACATCACACATGAAGCCGTTTGTCATGTGAGCGGAAACTTCGGACTCCCTCCGTTCCATATTAAAAGCAGCTGTTTTGTGTGTTTTTTTCCCTGTGCTGAATAGTTCCACTCCTTGTCCGTGAAGGTACGTTTCCCGCAGGGTTTCTACTTTTTCTGCATATCAGAGTTGACGTTTGTAACCACAGAGCCTGCAGGAGTGTTTTTATTTCTGACAGGATGAAGCTTGTTGGAGTTCTGCTCCTCTTGTCAGCAGCAGCTGTGTGTGCCGCTCACAAACCAGAGTGGGTCGACAGAAACCAAGGCAAGTACTCCTGAATCTTCAGTCCTCCCTGGGGTTGGTGCTGCTGCGCTTGTGTGAAAGTATTTGAAACTGGACAGTTCAATTCTGACTTTTCATCTTTATTTTTTATTCGCCAGTTGCTACTAAAACAATTCGCGTTCCTAACTTTGTTTTCAGATGCTTGCCTTAATCCTTCCCATGATTGCTTTTTAAAAAAAACACAAACTGGTGAGTTTAGACAGGTTTTTATGAGTCTTGCATCTCAAACATAATGTTTTAGCATTAAAGATCAACTGGAGTGTTGATGTAATGAATCATTAAATTGATGCCAGAGTTAACGTCTCAGCAGTTTGATCTTTAAAGAGCAAGTCACCCCCTACCAGAGTCTAACTCCACTCCCGCTTCATGTTTAAAAAATGCAACACATGCTGTTGCCTGGCAGACCGAGAGGGCGGAGCCGCTAACAAATACACACACACTCAGGCTCACGACAGCATTGTGACATCATAATGTACCAGTTTACATCATAGCATACTTCTTAGCCAATAGCGGTGGCAGATTTAAATTAAAATGCAGTGCAGAGTTTTTACCTGACAACGGCACAACACTGCCAGTTTTAGGCAGAATATTTAAATTTTAACTAAGATGCACTGAAGTGCCAAATTATTGACGACACGTGTCTGCAGCACGATTAGACACTCGTTTATTTAGTTTATCAGCAAAAAAAAGTTTATTTGGGGGTGACTTGCTCTTTAACATACAAACAAATCTGTTTAGTATTAGAATTAGTTGCTAATTTGGACCCGTGGTGACACTGGTGTCGCATCAGATTTCAAACATCAACCCCATGTGACATTCTATACATATATTGAAACTTATTCTACTTTTTGATTTAATTTGTTTTATATTTTGATGTATTTATTCCAATCTGTTTTCCAATTCAAAAGGGGGTTGGGTTCTAAAGGGTTAAAATAACTTTTTTGAGTCCTTAAACAAATAATGACAAACATAATCAGAATTATACTCAATTAAAACTTTTATTTAGCACAGTTAAGGACCTACTTTTTCCACGTTGAGTGCAGGAACTCAGACGATTTACACCCTATTGGTACTTTTTATGTTAGAACTTCTCTTTGTGACTTGTCTTGTTTTGCTTCTCACCAAGCACTGGAAATGCACTGAAAAGAGATGCGACTCGTGTCTAAAACCATTACCTAATGATGTTTTTGCTGACCTGCAGCAGAGAGGATGAACAGCAGAGGATGTGCAAACCTCACACTGGTTTTAGATAACTGGAAATACGCCATCATGACTCAGGTCAAAGATCTGCTCCTGCACGACCACAACGCTGTTCTGCCCGACTACGGAAGGTCAGCTCGCCCCTAGTTACCTACAATCTTTTGCAAAAGTCTTGACCGTACATATGTTGATGGTCTTGACCCATTTTCTCCTAGCAGCCAGACATTCTTGTGAACTTTAAACTCTTCCTTTGGACTTTGAGTGATTGTTCACTAATTTATTTGCCCCTGTACCTTGTATGAAGCTTTTTGACCTCTGACCTCAGCACCATTGTGTAACCACTGGTGTAAACGTAGTTTTTGAAGTGATCGGTCCCTCTCCATCGCTGCAGGATCCAGCCGCTGTCAGATGCTCTGGGGGATCTTTACAAAGAGTTCAATGCCTTAAAGGAGCACCTCACTGAGCTCACAGCCAAGTTTGGAGACGCCGAGGCTTTTGTGGATGATGTGCGCTTGGGAAGGATCCCTGCCCCACCGAGAGGAGAGCATCGACCCACTGGATCAGTATCAGAAGCAGGCAGAGACTCTGGAAGTCGACACGCAGCCCCAAGAAGCAGAATCATTATCAGAAAAATCAAGAAACTATCTGGCTCACAGCACTAATGATGATGCAGCATTCTGTTCTGTTTAGTGCAGGAAACATTTCGTTTACAATACAGAATCAGTCTGTTGGCTCTTCATTTAGTTTGCATTTTTCTGAAATTTTAGATTATTGTGCTTTTGAATGCAGAGTTGAACCGCACGTAAAGGGTGGAAGTCAAAGATGTTTGGAGTCTAACAAAGGTCAGGAACCAGCTATGTTTGTTTTTTATAACTTTTATATGTCTGATTGTTTGAGTTTTTCAGGTAAAGCAGGACGTTGGGTTGTGCTTCAGTCATAAACAATAATTTAAGTTTTGATACATTAAAACACATTATAGGCAAATTAAAATAATTGATAAACTCCCCCAAAAGTATGAATCAGATCGATTACAAAGTACATAAAATTGTATTTTGGCCCTGATCTGTCTGTAACTCCTTTATTAACTATAACCTGTTTTTTTATCCTACCAATATGGGTGTGGGGGTGGTCTCCATTTATTTGGTGTGTTTTTATTTTTTATTTTTAACCTTGGTGAGTGGAGGAAAGTTTTTGATTTAATATCTGCTTTCATTTCAATAAAACTTTTTTTTTTGTATTTTGTCACAATTTATAATTTATTAAATATAAAATAATAGGAAGTACAAATCACTCTATAAGGCATCAGTTTTTATTATCCTAAATTGAGACAATTTCCTGTTTAAATACATAACTGAAAACTGGGTATATCCATAATTCATTGTCATATTGAGCTCTTATTCTTGTTTGCTAGCTATTCTCTTCAGATCGTTAATGTTAATATAGACTGAGTTATGGGACAACAGGATTTACAGGATAACTATTATTCATTTTTAAATGGATCAAAGTTCGTTTTGTTCTGAAGTTCTTGTTCCTCTGATCAACTGTTGTGCTCGTTCTCACCACTAGATGACGCCCTAATGTCACAAAACACCAAGTTCAGCTTTAAAAACATGTTTCTGGTGTTTCCTGACGGTTTCGCTTTAAGTATGCAATTATTAAGTTAATGAGCTAATGTTTGTGTCAAAAGACAAAAAAAGTGTTAAAATGTTAATATTCCCTTAACACCAAAATACCCAGTAGAAGTAAATCTGCAAACGAACCTTAATGTAAGATTTAATGTAGTTTTTAAAGTTTAAATTAATATAAATTGTATTAATTTATTAATGCAATAAAGCAGGTCTGTGTTTCATAGCCAGGAGTAAAAGATGGATTATCTAAATGGTAACTGGAGAAAATGAGCTTAAATTCAATGTAAAAAAAAACTACTTCTAAAATAATCAAAATAAATTATCTGAATTTGCAACATGACATTATACACGTCATACTTTTGCAGTTGATGTTTTGATTATACTAAGCGGAACAAATTTAACATCTTTATTTTCATTACGTATAGTTTAAGCTGCAGTAAAGTCTAAGCACACGATCCCAGTGCTTGTAAAAGGTAAAATCCTGATGAGATGTGGTTGTTTCCTCTTTGCCAGTATTGAAACTGAAAACTCCGAGCAGCCATTGAATGCAGCTCTCATTTACCCCTTGAAGAGAGCAGAAATGAAACTAAAACCAACGCGTTTAGAAATGTTAGAGACCGTCGCACAAATACATACCTGAACAAACAACGAAAGGCGTGAAATACAACTTATTGTCTATAGATTTATTAATTCCAACCGTTGTTTATTTAAAATCTATATGTCTAAAACATCTTATGTTATCTAGCTGTCAAGTGTCAGGGCGATAATGTACAAAGCAGAAAATCAACGAGACGCAAGCGTGGTAGATTTATTGGTAGACGGTCTCTTGTACAGCTAGTCTAATAAAACGAAAGCGAATAATGTCAGTGCCCAGGACGCACACACACACAGGTAGGCGAGCAGCATAAAACCTAAAGCATTTACTTTTTAACGGGCTTTTTTAGTTTACAAATACTGTTAGAGATGAACTACATACTTTAAACATTTCGTAGTTGATCGCATTTATTCAAATGTGCCACTTTTGCTGTCGTGTCGCCTGTTGCCTACACTGCAATCTATCATTTAATAGAAATTCGTGTTCGTTTTTGTTCTTTCTTTTGGATTACTCGACCAGTAAAACAAACAGCAAGAATGTAGTGAACTATTGTTGAAACACTTTTCTATTGGAGCTGTTTGCTTTATTTCCTTGTGCGTGATATTAGTTGTTTCCAACAGGTTTAACGCAGCAGAATGAAAAGCACTCATTTCACCACTCCCATACTGCAGCTGATTTGAAAAGTGTTGGTACTGAACACCACCTGATGTTTGTTATCAGAGGCAGATAGGGAAGAGGGAGTCTCCTAGAGATGGATGATGGGGCAGGAAGCATCAACAGGACCCCTGGATCACCACCACAATCCAGCATAATCGAGGATGCTACAGTAAAAAGACCACGAAGGAGAGACGAGGTTGTTATGCTGTGGTAATATGTTTCATTCTGTCGTTTTAAATACATATGATATGTTATAAAATGTTTTAAATGTGTATTCCAGCAGCAGGAACGAGAAATCCCCAACAGGATGAGTCACAAAAATAAAAGGAGGAGAAAAAAGACTCAAAAGAGCAAAAAGAGCATCGCAGAAGTAAAAGAAGTTGCAGGTTTGCAAAGTGAGGTCAAAGAACAGGAAGAGAAAAAGTTTGTGGAGACAAGCTGCCAAACCCAAGAGGATTTCTTTCCTAAAGAACATCATCTCCAGGCTGAAGGTAACTTGCAAGAAGAAGAAAATGTTGTAGAACAACTCCAAACGGATGCAAAGGTGGTTCAGGCTCAGACTCAAACAAGAAAGCATAAAGGCAAAGACAAGTACACACAGACTGTAGTTGTTTTTCAGAAGAACCAGGAGACACAGACAGATGTCCTCGTGACACTAAAGGACAACTCAAACAATGAAAAGATCAAATCTGACAAAGAGAGTTCTGCCGAATCAGAACCTAAACAAGATACATCTGCACCTGAGCCGCGGCAAGAAAGTGCCGGTCAAACGCAAGATGGAGCTTCATCAGAGTTAAATTCTAAAGAGGGGACTGATTCATCTCCAGGTGTCTCCAGGAATACAACATCTCAACCTGAAAAAGAGGCCAAGCCAAAGTCGTACGCTAAAGCTGTGGCTGGAGAAGGAGATAATAAACAGTCCAGAGTGACAGCAGACAAAACCTCCCACATCACACGGTAAGGTTTAACAACTCTGTCAGACAGCGAGGCTGAGCCTGGTCTGTAAGCATTCCTCTCTCTCTGCAGCGATCGAAGTCCAGTCAGACCTCCACCTGCAGCTCCTACCTTCACCTTCCACATCTACGCTGTGCTGGACAAAATGTTCAGATTCAACAACGAACATGACAAGCTTGCGCTGTTTCATGATGGAGGAAGTGTGCCACTTGAAATCACATATTTTGCGTGAGTATTGATCACAGTTATCGAAGCTTTGACGCTGGAAACAAGAACGTTACAGGTTAACCAAGAGTCACATTTACAACAGGCAAATACGGTCGCCTTTATTGGGCTGTTAGACCCATTAAAGGTCCACCTTTGTCGTTCATGAAAACACGAGCATCAGGAAACTGATCAAATCAGAAACACAAATCTCTTCAGAATCAGAATCAGAATAGGTTTATTGCCATTGTCAGTGAACAAACAATTCACAAACTAGGAACTTGCTTCAGTACTAATGTGCTACATATAACATGAATAATAAGATTAAAAATAGAATAAAATATAATAAAAAAAACTAGAATAAAACTTTCAGCGATAAAAAATGGCAGGTAATGATAACGTGACGTTGTGTCGAGTACAGAAGACCAGCATGGTTGTGTGTTTATAATTTATTCACAAGTCTAACGGCAGATGGAAAGAAGCTGTTCTTATGGCGGGAGATTCTGGTCCGGATGGACCGTAACCTCCTGCCTGAGGGAAGCGGCTCAAAAGTCTGTGACCCGGGTGCGAAGGGTCAGCTGCTATCCGACCTGCACTCCCCCGAGTTCTGGAGACGTACAGGTCCTGGAGAGATGGAAGGCTGCAGCCAATCACCTTCTCAGCGGAGCGCACAATGCGCTGCAGTCTATTTTTGTCCCTCACCGTGGCTCCAGCGTACCACACAGTGATGGAGGAGGTGAGGATGGACTCAATGATGGCCGTGTAAAACTGCACCATCATCTGGGCCGGCAGCTTGGCCTTTTTCAACTGCCGCAGAAAGTACATCCTCTGCTGGGCCTTTTTGAGCAGGGAGCTGATGGATGGCTCCCACCTAAGGTCCTGTGTGATGGTGGTTCAGAGGAAGCGGAAGGAGTCCACAGTGGTGAGGGGGGTGTCCGTCAGGACGAGGGGGAGAGATGGGGCTGTGACTTTCCTGAAGTCCACAATCATCTCCACTGTCTTCTGAGCATTGAGCTCCAGGTTGTTGCTGCTGCACCAGTACACCAGCCGTTCCACCTCCCTCCTGTAGTCGGACTCATCACCGTCAGAGATGAGCCCGATGAGGGTGGTGTCGTCCGCAAACTTGATCAGTTTAACGGAGTCATGGCTCGAGGTGCAGCAGTTTGTGTACAGAGAGAAGAGCAGAGGAGAAAGTACACAGCCCTGTGGAGATCCTGTGCTAAAAGTCTTTAGCTTCAGTTTAACCCTTAATGTTTTATGTTTAGTGGACAGAAGCAGGAAGGCTATCTGATTGAAGCAAGTGTCTCCATCGAAGAAAGTCTTTTAGCCAGAGGTCATTTGCTGACTTACTGGTATGGAGTAAAGCAACGAAAGAAAGAGATTTGGGGGACTGCTACGAGGTTTCTTCAGATTCCACCGGATCCAACCACTAAAGGTAATACCACGCCTCGAACTAATAAGCATCATTCTAATGTTGTTTCACTTGGAACATCGTCACGCAACTGTTTGTGCCTCGTTCAGAGATGCATCTCTATGAAGGATTCATCTGTCGCCATGATGAAAAAGGCTTCATTAAAACTGGCCTTCACATGGTGGGCATTCGGAGGCCAAAGGGCGTGGAGATTTCTGATGCATGGCAGAATGCAGCGAGAGTTCTGCTGAGCAGAATTTTCCAGAAATGGACTCCAGCGGACAAAGCGAGCACAACGAGGTTGTGTCAGAGCTTGACTGCTTTTTCCCAGAACCTCAGTTCAGCACATACTAGGATCAAGTACCAGGATGACTCCCGGCCTTCCGTGGTCAAGGTTAGCTCTGTGGGAAGTTTAAAGTCTGACATGTCCTTTTATCCTTTTCCAGTATTTGAAAACTAAAATATGTTTGTGCCTGCAGACATCAGAGCTGATTTCAGAGCGTTTGGTTGAGATCTTAAAAGGAGAACCAAAGAAGAACATCCCAGGCAGCTACAGGAACTCCAGCCCTCTTGTTCTGGGCTTGTCTGTGTTTACAGTCACCAACCACTGTAAGATCAACCTGGGAGTTAAAAACTGGGCCGAGCTGTGTCTCCTGGTGTCCTCAGAGACGGAGATGAATCAGAAAAAGCTGGAGGAGTTGCGTGCTGCCTTTGAACATCTGCAGTAGTAAGTTCTTTAATGTTGCTGGAGGTTTTACAGACAACAGAAACTTTGTGTACTAACCTCATCCTCTTAATGCTTATTTCTCCCTCTCAGCACCGTGTTGGGTCTGATAAACCAGTGTGTCCAACATTTGGTGGTGGAGCTTGTCCTGCTACTTCCTCTGCTCTTCAGGCTCAGGCAGCCTGGAGCTGACGCCAAGACGGTGGGTCCAGTTGTCGAGGAGGAAAACTGGTCAGGACTTAGTGGCGTCGAATTCGTCAAATTCAGAGAGAATATGCTGTTCCGTCCAGACAAAAGAAGGTGATTCTGCTTCAAATTAACAGTAACATTCTTCCTGTTCTTGGCATTTATTGAAGCTATTTTCCTTCTTTCCTGCAGGAGGATGCTCTCTTTGATCCAGGAACATTTGTCAGC
The DNA here is from genome assembly GCF_043380555.1 of Nothobranchius furzeri. Taxonomy (NCBI): domain Eukaryota; kingdom Metazoa; phylum Chordata; class Actinopteri; order Cyprinodontiformes; family Nothobranchiidae; genus Nothobranchius; species Nothobranchius furzeri. Next base: position 53,412,319 of record NC_091756.1, on the reverse strand, counting down.
TGCTGCAGAGTTCCCTCTGCTCCCACTGAGCTGGCTATCTCTGGTCACATTCGATGATCTTCCAGAGTTTTCAGAGTTGACCAAAGTGGCTTCAGAGCAGCTGATCCAGAGTCTGTTGTACAGACTTAAAACATGCCCTGAAGAAAACAATCTTAGTAAACTTGAGCAAAATGTAAAGGTAAAAATGTTTTTATTTATAATTGAGTTTAATGTTTATCTTTGTGTTGAACTTGACTCTGTCTACATGCAGCATGCTCATAAATCCTTGAGTCACATCCTGCTGAATGTGGACAACGAGAAGGGCAGGTACAGGATTCCTCTTACTGCTCTCAGGTTTTTGGTGTTGTGGTTTGTCTAAGGCCTAGTCCACACGTAGCCGGTTTTTTTTAAAAACGGATATCCGCCCCTCCGAAAACTTGCATACACACCACCTCGTTTAAAAACAAACTCTGTCCACACGTACCCGGATAAATACGTTGTTAAGGACATGCCAGACCTGTAGGCGGCAGTACTTCCCCCGTTCTTAACCTCGTCCTTCGTCTGTGGTCTTCTGCAAGGAGCAGTAATTCCGCTTGCAAAAACAAACAAGCAAAAAGCGCTTGGACAATTGATAAAGCGAGCGCAGCTCTGAGGGCATCCATGCTGTCGGCTAGTGTAAACACAGGTCGCACACGTGATGTCAGCATTTTTCTGTCGCGGAAAGTGACGTTGCGGACCTTAAAGCTCCGGTTTTGTCTGTCCACACGCAGACACCCAAAACGGAGAAAACGCAGATCTTCACTTTGGCCGGAGTTTTAAAAAGATCCGTTTTCGTGTGGATGACAGGCCAAAATGTAGAAAAATATCTACGTTTGGGCAGATCCCCGGCTACGTGTGGACAGGGCCTCAGTTCAGCTTTGTGTTTTTAGAATAACTGCATCTGACATCGTCCAGCCAGCATTCATGAGCAGCATCAGTGTGCTGATGCACACATGCAGGATAGCTCGGCTTGTGCCGTGGTACCAAACACCAATTCTGTCCTACCAGCTGGTGTTGAAATTTGCAGAAATTCTAGAGGTCAAGCTGAGAAGAGAGGTAATAACCTTTTTATTTACTTTAAAGTGCCAGATTGTCATTAACCTTGATAAATGAGCTTTTTGATACATTTTTTTTAACTTGTTTTAGTCCAAGGAGGAAGAGATTGAGACTGTAAAAGAGAAGTTGTTGGAGGTGCAGAAGAGGATCTGTGAGTGGAGAGACGAACTCCTAAAGAATCCTCTGATGACAGCAAAAAATCTCACCTACCCAAAGGAAATGGAGGTATAGAGCCGACATAGAAATGTTATAGTAAATAAAATCTGTCTGCTGGTTGAGCTGAACATTTTCTGCCATTGATAACTGAGTTGTATTCATCAGCTGTGGGATGCACTGCTGAAGGCTGAATGTTCTTCTGAGGAAATGTCATCCTGCTGGAAGGCGATGCTCAAGAAAGACCTGAAGAAGAGGATTTCTAAGGTCAGCCAGGGTGTAATGATGAGTGACAAAGTAGGGGCTGCATGACTTAATTATTTTTAAAGTCGACAGTCAAGTAATGAAAATCGAGTCGACTTCGACTAGTCGTTGATGACGTCATACACCTGAAGCCGGGGGTGGGGGGTGGGGGGGGGTGGGGGGGGTAGGTTCGCTGGAGTTTTTGACAATTAAAATTGCGCCCACATTTTCAAAGTTAAACACATTTCTTTTAACAACGGTAGTTTCTGCATCCTACTTCAGCCCCCCCCTCCCTCTGCGCAGCGGCCGCAAACTCACTGATGCGCCTGCAGCCTCTCAGAGATCCTGCTGCTCTAAACATTAAAATAATTATTTCATTTTCTGTTCCTCACTTCTGATTACCTTCAATGGTGTCTGTTTGTTGCAACCAGCAGGTACAAAAACTAACATGTTTTTATTTGACTATTTTTCTGTCCTGTCTGTTTATTATCTTCCTGCATCTCCTCTCAATCCTAAAGAAAAACTGCTACCTGGGTTCATATATATTCACCTTATGAGTTACATTTGAACTGCAGTTCTAAACGATCTACCGACCGCAAAAACAGCGGAGTGCCGCTGCTCGCCGGCCGACTACAACGGGACCGTTTTTGCTGCGGAGTTTGTGCCGGAGCGGAGATAGTGGAATTTTGGGGGTGCGTCACCGGAGGACAAAACAGGTGATGTGCCTCGCTCTGCGGCAGCGAAACGCATCAGGCACAAATAAAAGACAGAAAACATGAAAGGAAATGAGCCGACATGAACGACCGCGTGTTTAATTTGTTTTTGAGGTGGTGATACCTGATTTGGCGGTGCTCAGGACGCAGCTGTCTGGAGCGTGTCATCGATCAGAGCTTTGCATGTGCAAACTGGTTAAGGTTAGGATGGGGGTGAGGGGAAGGTTAAATTGCAAGAGGGAAAAGGTCACAGTTTGGTTAAATGTCCGTTTTACCGCCGGTGTCAGTACCGACGCTCTGGCACAGCGCGTCGCCTCCGACGCGCAGGGGCTCGTCATCTGCTGTCTTTTCCGAGGACTGCATCTTGTCAGTCATTATCACATGACAGCGACTAGTCTATGACAGGCATAAAAAGTCACTACAGAGCCGTGAAGTCGACTAGTTCATACAACCCCTATGACAAAGTAAATTTTTTTATTAAACCCTGTTCATTTGTGCTGCTGGATGACTCTGGGTTACAATTCTAACAAGAATCCAGCATGTAGACATTTCCCCTTTTACTAATCTGTGATATTTTACTTTTCAGGGAAGTGAAGAGGACAAAGTGCTGGTTTGTTGTCTAGAGTCATCTTTGAGGAAAAGCCACAATATTCTACAGGCTTGTTTTGATGACGTGTTGTGCTCGGCCATCAGGACAGTCTGCCAGGTACGCTGTTTCTATTTACTCAATACTCAGGGACAAATTTTATCATTCAAACCTACAGGTCTGAATGCTGCCAAAAAAAGTGACTCAACTTTTCAAATTTAAGAAGATTTAAGAAGTTGTTAATATGCTGGGAGCGTGGGAAAATCTTGTTTTTGACTATTTTTATTGTTCATTTACAGGAGGTTGTTTTTTTCTTACTTCCAACTGACACTTTTCCTTGAGTTCGTGATAAGTTCATGTCTAGAAACCTGGGGTCTCATTTATCAAACATTGTGTAGAATCCTTACTAAAACCGTACTTAAGCTCAGCAAAAAAAAAAAAAAAGTACTTACGCCAAGTAGGTTTGTGATCTATCAAACATGGAGTACTCACAGCTGCACGCAATCTCCGCTTCATAAATCGGAGACTAACGAGAATGTTTCTCAGCTGCTTTTTAGTCACATCCCGCTCTCACCACGCCCACTTACTGCCATAAATAGTCAATGCAAAGTGCCTTGTGGATCTCATGCATATACATAAGCCGGCTGTTGCAGCGCTCCGCCAAAGACGATGGCGACAGTAGATCAAGGCAGATCAAGGAAGCGCAATTTCACAGAAGCAGAAATCGAGGTACTTGTGGGTGAGGTGGAGAAATGAAAGGAAGTGCTTTTGCAAAACAAATGAGAGAAAATCCATGGAGTGGCACAGCGTTGCTGAAGCCGTCAATGTTGTGAGTTCTTCAGAGATCTGTGGTGGATATTAAAAAAATAGTCCAATCGGGATTGATCCCCAGACTCTCAGGTGAAAGTCACACACGCTAACCAGTCACCCAAACGGAGATCTCCATTGTCCAACTAGCCAGGGCGTATGATCAATCGGGTCACAGTGACAGGACACACACACTGTCACAGACGCATGACATTCTGTCTCAATCTGTCCCCCTGCTGATGTTCTGCATTCCGTATTCTGCGCTTCAGGCTGTGTGTGTGTGTGCGTGCGTGCGTGTGAGTGTGCGTGCGTGTGGGGGGTCTTGTTCCGTGTGAAAACGAAGCAGTACAAGTGATAATGCTGCAGGATTTCATCATGTTATCCTTCTCAGCAGCAGCACTGCAGGTACTCTCCATGTCCAACATGTGCGTAAGCCAGGTCCTTAGTCAACTTAAAGTTGCGCACAATTTTCCACTCAGTTTTCTTAGCGGGCCGCATCTTTGACACTCCTGCTATAGCGCCTCTCAAGGTAAAAATCACGAGGCGCGTCACAAAAACAAAAAAATGTCAAATATAAAAAATTATTTAGAAAATGATTTAAAAATATTTAAAATGAACAAAAATAGACAATTGTGATTAAAACAATGTAAAGAGAGAGAGAGAGAGAGAGAGTGAATAGGAAAAAGGGGAAATCAGTGGATCTGAGGAAGGTGGAATAGGTGGGGAGAGCAGAACAAGGAGAGGGTGAAAGTCACACCAAAGCCAGCTTGAACAGGTGAGTTTTCAGCTGCTTTTTAAAGGAGTCCACTGAGTCCTATGTCCTAAATCACCTTCTTGAGCTAAAATGACCCTTTACAAGGTTAATAAAAGTCACTCAGTCAGCCAGTTTAAGTTTAATGAATAAAACACAGCCAAGCTGAAAAAGGTAAATGTTTTATTCATCGTGTATATTTTGTGTTTTTGTTCATAGAGAGGACAAGAGGGTGACCTCATGCGAAGTCTCGTATCAGCAGTCAAAGATCTTCCAGCTGTTGTAGTGTCAGCTGTTGTGGTTGAGTCGGCTTCACGGTTCAGAGATAACATGGTGGTCCAGCTGCTGGACCCACAGTCTGCCATGAACTTTCTCCTCCTTAACCGTTGGTGTTTTTATTCATCCATCTACATCAAACATGATCCAGTTTAAGTGTGCTGAATGTCTCCTGTTGGCCCGTTGTTATTTTTAAGGGGACTGGAGATCCATCCAGGTGGACGACACTGCAGGACAGGTGGTCCACAGCTGTGTGGAGGCTGTTCATTCTTTGATCCAGTCTTTGTTGGAGGGAAGTGTTTCTCTCGGAGACCTACAGAGCTGCCTGAAATATCAAGAACAGTTTAGGAGGCTTTACCAGCAGTGTACGGACCCCCACTATCAGTTAATCAGATATCATCCTAATGAAAACTCCAATTAGTAATAGCTGCGTGTTATCTTCTACAGACAAGAAGAACACAACGTCTGAGATTGTTTCAGGTGATGCAGAGGCCATTTTGGCTCAGCGAGAGAAGAATTTGAAGACCTTCATGCAGCGGAGACAGGAGATAGAAACACTGATAAAAATGGTGGCGAAAGTTAAAGAAAGCATCACAGGTGGGTACATCTTAAAATGGGTCAGTACTGTGTTTTCTTCTCAGATATTTAAAATACGTGTGTGTGCTTCATGATTTCACAGTTCCTGAGATGTCGACTCTAGAAGACCATCACACGGCAGATCTCAGTGCTGTGAGCCTGAACAGGCTGGTGTTAGTTCAGCCCTGTACTTCAGAGGAGAAGCTGCAGAAAACAAGTCCTCAACAGGTCCTCTGGTATAAAATCAGCATGAATGTTCTTAAAATGTCCAGTGAGATGCTCAAGCTGCATGACAGCAACCTGATCCTTTCCTCATGGGTCAAACGAGCAGCATCAGCCAGGCCCTTTGTCCCACCTCCTGCTCAGGTGACCCTCACACAGATCTGTGAGCACATCTGGAATCCTCTGCTGAAAGAATTCCTGCAACGTGGTGTCAGCATTGCTGAGTCAAACATCACACTCAAGGAGCTCGATCAGGTGTTGGCGGAGTCAGGTGATCAGGGGGATGGGAGACTGTTGTTGAAGGAGCTCAGTCTCATGGCAGAGACAGTTTCTGCTTCAGGAGCATTTCCTGCTGAGCAGGAGTGGGTAGGGCCCAGATTAGCTCAGATCCAGGAGTATCGACAACTTCGTGAGGCATCGGCTGCAGCCACCGCAGTGCTGAGAATCGCTGAGAAGATGAAACTATCAGGAAACTTTGCTGTAATTCACACCCTTGGCCAGCTGGTGAGTCTAATCTGCTGTCATGATACTTTTAACACCTTGTAATTCTGCTTTTCTGATTCCTCGGGCTTTCTTTAGTGTAAAAAATGTTGTTTCCCTCAGCTGCTTCTGATTAGAAGGACCTTGTATGCATAAGAAAAACATGGATTTCTAAAAATATTTAGTGAGAAATAAAAATTTAACTAAACTGACAAACTACAAGTAGATGAGAGCCAATGAGCTCATGTTATTCCTACTAATCTGACGTTATTTTTGTATTTTATCCTAAATTAATCAGAGTAAAAATGAAACTAACCTGGAGATTTTTTTAAATCATGGTGATCATAACGTTTTCATTGGTTATTGGTGTCTTTGAGCCCTTCTCCACTGCCTAATGAAAGAATATTATAGAATTAAAGCGGCTTCGTAAAATGTAGGTGTTGCATTACAGCAAAACTGAAATAAAAAACAGAAAGTAGGTCAACAATAGAGATCTGGGGCCTCACTCATCAAACGTTCACAGAAACTTTCCAACTTTCATTCCTACGAGTAAAATGTAAAATGTTCTTACAAACGACTGAAATCCTGATTTATGAAACATGCGGTGGCCACTCGTACGCATGTTCCTCCCAAATCGTCTGATGGTAAGTCCCACCTGTGCGTTTCCAGGTGGCCGTGTCTGTTCAGTCATTTACATACCGACATGTCTCAATTAACCATATTAGGTCACACCACTTCCTCAGCTCATGAGGGAAATCTCTGCGTTCTTCCTGAAAAAAAAAGACAACACATTTTTATTTAAAGCGAGATCGAAACAGTGGCTGCTGTAGAAGAGAACCAGACACGTTGCAGAGGTTGTAAACGCGGTCAGGATCGAGGAGAGGTTCCTGTCAGAAATAAAGAAATAATGGTTTAACAAAAAAAAACATAGAATAACAAACTGAATGCTCCATTCTGTTGTCCTTTACAGTCGTATCCATTCTGTTTGGAGTTAGTTTTGTTCTTGTTTGGGAAAGTTTGTTGTCTGAGTGCAGAGCTGTCAGTCGATTTGGTTACCTTGGCAACATGTGTATGTTAGTGGAGGAAGTGGGTGGAGGTTCTGGGGTTCTGTCAGTAATTGAATATGGACTGGTATCGGATTTGTGTGGTTTGGGGTTTGTCGCTCCACATAAAGGGCTCCAAATCACGGAATAGCTCCAGAAGGATCTCCTTCAGGAAGCAGTATCTACTCAGGAGCCACTCTGACCAATCAGATCAGTGCACTCACGGAAGACGCATTCCCTGTAGAATGCACGCTCTGTCAAATCTTCCAATAACACAAGATCAGCCACACTACAATGCCAGATTCTTGTCTGTCATGGGTGTTTTTAATAAGTTATAACTCAAGTTATGCGATAAAGCTGTTTTTCCACCAACGTAATTATTTATTGGGTGAAATAATTTGTGGATGAGGAACATGTGTGGATGACTGAGACCTTCAGTGTTGCAGTTCCCCTGTTCTACCACTAGAGGCGGCTCATACGCATGGTCTGAGGTCTTCTTCTATTTAGGAACATTTCCACGCACCAGTACAAAATGATGAGGACCACAATGTGTAAATTGATCCCTATGCATGAAATACGCCCAGATCCATGTGTAAGTCTGGTTGATGAATGAGGGCCCAGGAGTTGAGTGTATTAAATACTGTGATCGGACCCTGATCTGATACTTGAGATTGGATCTCGGTGAGGCAAACCAAATGATGTAACCTGACAGCACTAACCTCTTGACAGATATTTTTATCTTTTCTTTTTAAGATGTTAACGATGTCCTTGACTCTTTAGCAGGGTGAAGAGTCTTTTCAGCAGAGGGTGCTGGGTTCTCTCACTGATGACCTGTTTCAGGCCAGACAGCAGCTCTCTACAGTCACCAGGCTGCACACTGAATGTCTTGAAGAGTTTCTAAAGAGCCAGGCCCTGGTCAGCTGGGTCAAAGAAAACCTTAAAAGTAGGGTTCAAGCACAAGAAACACAATTTCTTTTCTTATGCAAATGATGTTGCAATAGCTGTTTTTTCCACAGCTATGAGCGATGTAAAGGTTTATGTAGACCTCGCTTCAATATCTGCTGGGGAGAACGACAGAGAAATTGACCAAGTGGCCTGCTTCCACGATGCAGTGATGGGCTACGCTCCGCTGCTGTACTCCCTCCCCCAACAGGCAGGCTTCAGAGACTTCATGAAGTGTGCTCAACAGGTGTGGGATGCCCAAAGCAGAGATGAGAAGCTCCCTGACAAACTGGTATTAATCCACTTACCCCTCATACTTTACAGTGCAGAATTCCTGAGTTGTAGCCAAAACTTGTCTTAAAAATGAGTGGAAAAAGCCTCGAACTTCCCAAACAAGCAAAGTCAAAAAAAAAAAAAACCTTTATCTAGACCTTCACAAAAACCTGTCAAAACAACTGATCAAAGTTTCTAAAAGTATTTCATTTAAAACAAGATTGCCAAAGAAATGAAAGATGGTTCAAGACTTTTGCACAATACTGATTGAAGACACAACGTGGTTCTGATGTGTGACCGTGACGGTCCTGGGTTTGTCCTTCAGAGGGAGTCAACTCGGTTGTTGAGCTGGCTGAAAGCGCTGAAGGAGACTCACGGCTCCGTGGAGCAGTCGTCCCTCTCACTGGCTTCTTCTATCAACACTAATGGAGTTTATCACATCGGATGGTCTGATGAAAACACAGAGAAGGTCACTGGGCTGTCCTTGTTTGGAAGGTTGAATTTACATCAAAGTTTTCAGATGCTTTCTAACTGGATGGTTTGTTTTCAGAGATGTCTTCAGAACATGGTACAGATGACAGCGAAAGGGGTCAAAGAAGAGAAGCTATACAAGCTCGAAGACCTGCTGGAGCTTCAAAACAAACTCATGCTGATGTCGTCTAAAGGGGAACATGGCAGAGAACAAGTCACCAGATTCACAGAGGTTATAAACTTAAATTATGAGAAAGAAATAAACCCTCAACATTTTCTATTTCTTTTTAACTAAAAGCCTTACAAACATTACAATCACTTCAGGTTTTTGAAGGGGTTCAAAGAGTTGGGACTATCCTTCTCCAGATGCAAACATCTGGCAACATGCTCTTCAGGAAATGGTATGTTGAGGTCCGCTGCTGCCCGCAGCAGCAGCCGTGCATCAGCGTCACCTTCTGGTCTCTGAGGGGTAAACAGATCGCGCTCCACGGTGAGGTGACCGAGCAGCTACGCAAACTCGCTCATTCGATGGACATCTGCCAGAAAGAATGGAGCTCCTTCATCAGTGAGATGCGCTCAAGCTTCAGCGTCCTGAACCACTACACCTCAGAACAGCTGGTGTACATGTGTGACTGGATACACAAAGCATGCCAGCGGCAGGCATCGGTTCCTCAGCAGCTGTGGCACTTGCTGTTTCCTGTAAAGCCTCGGTGCACACTAACCGATGTTAGGGTGGCTTACAATAAGGCAGTGAGCATGGCCTCAAAGAACGATGTTAGATCTGATGATGAAGGTGAGTTTTATGAAACTCCTATGGACATAACCCCAGCTACATCTCGACGCTCAGGAGGAAAGGCGGAACAGATTCACAATTTAATGGAATTTTCTTCTGACGAAGAAGAAGATGGTGATGTTGAGTGCAGCCTTGAAAATTTGTGGAGGAAGTTTAGGGGTAATATGTCTCAGTACCTCAATGATTCCTTGGAAATCCAGACCCTTGCTGACTTCCTTTCATGCCTTTCTGAAATGAATCAGCTCCACTTTATCAGAAAACTTCCATCAGTCCTCCAAGAGGGAATGCCAAATCTTGTGCTTTGCCCAAACGAGGAGGTTTTCACCACAACTCTGTCATTCTACATGGAGAGTCCAGAGCAGCCTCTGCCATCTGCTGATGAAATTCTAGTCTGCAGAGAAGAAACCACCGTGGAAGAGGTGGAGATCTTTCTTCGCCGCTCTCTGATCAAAGAAACTAAACAAAACTGGCAGAAGATCTATTGTCTGGTTAATCCCGGGGTCCTGAGATATGATGTCAGTGAAGCCTTAGTGGAGCTCTATGAAGGTCTTGAGAGAAGCGCTAGTCCACATTACCGTTTGGTGATCGTCAGTCCAGTTGTGCACCAGCACCGATGTGTGCCCTCTTACTTCAGCAACCACAAAGTACTGGCTGGTGTGAATCTAACAGAAGAGACAGCCAGAAAATATCTGCATTACCACTTCACTCTAAACACCCTGTCCCAAAACCCAGTGTCTCTGGTTTCTCCAGACCAGCTCACAGTCTGGATGGTGTCATCTGCACGCCCTGCTGTTGGTAAGGACCGCCAAAAAAGCTTTTTTATTTTTACTATTTTCTGCAAATTGCTCATTTATTGGTTCAAATATGTTTGACAACTTATGTTTTCATCAAAGACAACATTTCTGTGGAATTTCCCCAAACACCCATGCAATTGTTTTCACATTATAGGGAAGTCCCTTTATGTGGATCGTTTGTTTGAGAAATTCCAGCAGGAGTCTCCAAGAGTCAAACATGTCCGCATCCGACTGATTGAGCCAAGTGTAGACCTAGACTCATTAATTAAGAGTCTGGCAGAGAAACTGTCCCTGTTGAGAGAGCAGGACCCTGTTCTTCTTCACATTGACACGGCTGGAGTAAGTAAGCAGATGTATCTTCAGACAACTTGTTTCCTCTCTGATTGCCCATAAGGATCTACCTTATTGTTTTTTTTTTTTAGGTTCGCTCTGGTTTGGAGGAGCTTCTTTTCCACCTGTTAGTTCTTGGCTGTTTGAGTGATGCTCATGGAAACGTGTGGCGAAGGAATGAAGCCCATCTGATCACAGTGGAAGTCCTGAAATCACATAGATCCCCACAAAATAAGCCAAAACAGGTAAAAATGTTTTCTTTTTATACCAGAACAGGATTTTGCAATTAACCCCTTAACGGGCCGACCGTTTTGATGTTTTGTTAATAGATAAATTACCTGCACTTGTACAGTGCTTTTCTTGAGTCAGAGGACTCCAAAGTGCTTTACACTGAGGCCCTGTCCACACGTAGCCGGGGATCTGCCAAAACGTAGATATTTTTCTACGTTTTGGCCTGTCATCCACACGAAAACAGAGTTTTTTCACACGAAAACGGATCTTTTTAAAAACTCCGGTCAAAGTGAAGATCTGCGTTTTCTCCGTTTTGGGTGTCTGTGTGTGGACAGACAAAACCGGAGTTTTAAGGTCCGCAACGTCACTTTCCGCGACAAAAAAATGCTGACATCAAGTGTGCGACCTGTGTTTACACTAGCCGACAGCATGGATGCCCTCAGAGCTGCGCTCGCTTTATCAGTGGTCCAAGCGCTTTTTGCTTGTTTGTTTTTGCAAGCGTAATTACTGCTCCTTGCGGAAGACCACAGACGAAGGACGAGGTTAAGAACGGGGGAGGTACTGCCGCCTACAGGTCTGGCATGTCCTTAACAACGTATTTATCTGGGTACGTGTGGACAGAGTTTTTTTTTTAAACGAGGTGGTGTGGATGCAAGTTTTTGGAGGGGCGGATATTCGTTTAAAAAAAAACCCGGCTACGTGTGGACTAGGCCTAAATTCGGTCATTCACACACTGCAATGTTTATTTTTATTAATGCATTAATTTAGCTGAATCTTATTCAATGCAGCTCAAAAATTATTTAACATGCATGTTTTGTCCTGTTGGAGGAAACCAGTAACCCGGCAAGCCAGGGCTGGACTGGGACAAAAATTCAGCCCGGGCATTTTGACTGGAGACCGGCCCATCACCTGATTTTTTTGGAAAAGACATTAAGCCTTATGCTGTTTCTGACACACACCAACGTACACTTTCTTATTGGTAGTATTTATGTATCAATCTAATAAACGTAAACCTACACCATCCTTCCTATCCTGGCATTCTAAAAAGTAGGGTTGGGGTAACTGATTATTTTTAAAATGATTATTCTGACGATTATTTTATCGAATAGTCGACTATTCTAATGACTATTTAGATGATTAATTTAGCGATTACTTTTCTATTGCATAATTAATAAAAACCAAAAAATTCTCAAATAAATTCCTCCAAAAATTGATAAGTTGTTATTGTAAGAGAATAAACACTACAGGCCTTCCATTTTGTATAACACTGCTTTTATTGTGTTGCGGTTGGTTATGTTCTGGTGACGTGTAGAACTTGGGAGTGCAGGCTGCTGCCTGAGAGGTGGTTGGAGACGGAGTGTCTCCATGCTGCTTTGTTTTGTTCACTTATGTGCATGAGGCAAGTGGTGTTACGACCCTTCCTGGGGAGTCACGTGTTTCTCCTATTTTAACTGTAAATCCTTCTAGCTGTTATATTTATAACAAGAAACAGATATTCGGACAGAATATTTTCATGTTTATTCGAATATGATTGTGGAACACACCCAGCATCATAATAAATGAAGTAATATTTATGCCAATTTAAGCCTTTATGGGTGACCAGGACTCTGTGTTTATGAATGTGGAAGACACCCAGCATCCTGTGATGGCACTAATAACATCAAGAGATAATAAATAAGGTAATATTTAGGTCAATTTAACCCTTTACAAATGACCAGGACACTGTAATCAATTTTTGGCAAGGGAAATGATCATTTGTTGCCATTTTTGAGGTGTTTATGAATGTGAAAGACACCGGCATCCTGTGATGGCACTAATAACATCAAGAGATAATAAATAAAGTAATATTTAGGTAAATGTAACCCTTTACAGGTGACCAGGACACTGTAATCAATTTTTGGCGAGGGAAATTATCTTCTTTTTTTTTTCTTTTTTTTTTGCCATTTTTGGGGTGTTTTTGATGACACAGTAGGCAGTATGAGTACAGTAACATCAACAGATAATACATAAAACCCTTATTTGGTCAATTTTAGCCTCCATGAAAATCTTAGCGATTCAATCACTTTTTGGCAAGTAAAATGCCATTTTAGTTGTCTACAATTAAATCATCAATAAAGAATTTAAAGATATTTTGAGGCATTTCTTATAGGTAAACGGGAGGGTGTAGTCTATTTGGCAAGTGACAATCTTAATTTTATGTGCTGAAGTGCTTTTATCTTGTTACTTTTAAATAGAGCAACGTAATGAATAGCAACTTACACAGTGTCATTGTAAAGCCAAAGCTTGATCATTTTAAATACTTTTTTTCAAGTAAAAATGTGTCCCAAACTAGTTAACTGTGGCTCCATGTCAAGTGGACTAAAGAAAGGAAGGGGAAAAAATTAAATCGCTGGAGAATTGTTTATTTCCATTTATACAACGTTTACATTCAATACAGGGTGCCATTTTACATTGTTATTTATTTTTTTAGTATCATGGCTGTAACATAAAGAAAGCCAGTTCTTACCACAAAGTTTGTGGCACAAACCATCTTTCAATCGCAAATATTGCAAAAAGGATTAATATATCCTCATTGTGAACGTTTAAGACAAATAGCAACACTTAAAACAACTTCCGAACTGGAAAAACTAACGTGGCAAGGTGCAGAAATGAGTGCCCGGGCAGGATTCGGTCCCCAGACTCACGGGTGAGAGTCATACGCTCTAACCAGTCAGCCAAAGGGACATCTCCTTGGTCAAGCAGCCAGGGCGCACAATCTATCGGGACATTGTGGATGCTCACACTGCCTCATCTTCCTCCCTCTTTCCACAAGCACGTCCTCGTGCTCCCGCGCAGGGTGCCACAAGCACTGCCACACTAATATCCGCGATAAACATCTGTTTAAGTACCGGAAGAGGTTATCTTTGCTTTCTGAATGTCCATATTGCCAGATATGCTGAGTTTTAGGGCGAAATCCTGGGGAATTTTGTCTAGAAATGCAATTGCCTAAACGTGCGCGATCCCGCGGTGGCTTATCATTTTTTGGCAGCGAGTCAATTTATGGCACAACACCGGCTCGGGTTTCTCCTTCTCCTCCCTCTTTTCTTCTCCAACCTGTCGCTGGGCTGAGGCTCCATCACTTCCTAAATTGATTTTACTTGAACCTTCACTACCAAACAACTGTGAGATTTTAACACATGTGCCAGCATCAGCCTGAAGGGCCAGTTTCTTTTTTAGTCGAATTTTCTCCGCTTCTCCTTTCCGTTTTTTGTTCTCCATTTTGTTAAGCTCGTCTGTCTGTTTACTGAGATTCACAAACAACTGGCGGGTGCATCAGACCTCTGGCTATTGGTCCAGCCCAGAGTGTATTATTACCAATTGGCCAATCCACCAACTTTTACGAGGTGTCGCGTGGGGCGGCGCGGGCAAGTTGTCCGCAACAACTAGAGGCCAGGAAAAAAAAAAAAAAAAAAAAAACAGACACCGGCCCATAAAAGATGAAAGGGTCGGCCCAGCGGGCAGTTGCCCGCTATGCCCTATGGTCAGTCCAGCACTGCGGCAAGCCATCCTATATATGTGAATATATAGTCTGGCCACGATCCATAGACAGAGATCAGTTATGAGGAGGAATCTACGGTTGTCTCCACATGCTATTGGACAGCGAATAACATGGCATACTGAGCACTACAGATGTCAGTCAATGAGGCAGCCCCCCAAACACTGTTGAAGAAGAAATACATCCTTTTTTTTTAAATAAAGGACTTCAGTACCTGTCAGGGTTCTTTTGCCACTTTCTATTAAAATGATTCACACAGAACACAGCAATATTGTTTTCAACAGCTTTGCAAAGAGGAGAATGAGTTGCGAGGTTTAAAATGTCCCAACTCACTCTGAATTCTTAGGCTTGAGCTGTGTCTTTTTATTGAAGCAAAAGGGATCAGTTTCCCAGAAGATAAGAGAAAATGCACAAGTCAGGCAGAAAGATTATCAGCTGAGCAGGGAGTGAGAAAATGCAGTTTTCCAACCACACAGAGCCTACAGAGAAGAAGTAACAACATGTTTCTTAGATCATAATAGTAAAAGTATACAAAGCATTTATTAAAACAACTCCATCATTACCTCTATCTACTCTTGACTCAAAGAAACCCCCAAATCTAAACAGTCCAAAGTTGAGCCGTCACTTTCTTTGTTTTTTTTTGCTCAGTCGCGGTAACATCCCACCCATCAAACTGATGGAATGCTGTGATTGGCCCACTAAACCACCAGAGTGCTGTGATTGCCAAGGCACGAGACTGGTCAGGTCTGCTGAGGCTCTAATGGAGCGTGGCTGGACTGACCTGCAAACCAAAATCCTTTAGCTTCTGCTACAGTCTGTCTAGATTTGTAGGCTAGGAGTACACAGAAAAAACCCCACACATGCTTAAGGAAAACAAACTGTGAAAATTCTGTGAAAAAGGAAGAGGCCAGGATTCAACCCTGCAACCTTCTTGCTGTGAGGCAACAGTGCTGCCAGCCGTGCCACTAAGCACCCCTGTGTGTTTCATCAAGGGGTTTGTGCTGAAATAGCTTCAAAGTTTGTTGATAAACTAAGTAGGGCTGCAGCTATCGAATATTTTTGTAATCGAGTACTCTATCGAATCTTTTATCGATTAATCACGTACTCTAATAAATTACTCTTTTGCGTTTGTAAACCATTATATCAAATAGCATGTTATAAAATATGAAAGACCTCTTGAAATGAGCAAGCAATTGCCAGTTATTCTTCAAGTTTATTCAAAATTAATTTTCAAAACTTCAGCACTTCAACTTTACTTCACAGTAAACAAATGCGAGCGGCTGCGGCCCAAACAGCAAGCACCAGAACCGCTCACGGCGCATGCGCAAACATGGCTCGCTAGCTGTTTCCCTATTATCACACGTCCGGTTTAATTTCTACACTTTTTTTGTCTCACACTAACAAGGATTGTCGAAAGCATGTTTGCCGTGGTTATGTCAAATTATACAGATCACAAAACATTTATTTATTTTCTTTCTTTTCCTCCGCCACTCATAAATACCCGTGTCCTCCTGCAGCAATCCTGAGGGACAACGGACATCAATAACAACACAGTAAAAAGTCTGACGTGTTGTAAAAACTGCTATTTTTAGCACATTTTAAGTCCGACGTGTTGCTACCAGACGTACGGTGTGAAACTGAGTGCTACAAAAGAAAAAGTCGCACAGTGCCCGCAGAATATAAAGAAATACAGGCTAAAATGCATTATCTTGTAGAGGCTCCGAGTCCGCTTGCAGAAGTGACATTTACATGTGGATGTTTCCTGGTCAGGTGTTGCAGCATCGAGGAATATGGTGTTGTGGTAGGCTAAATCCATTTTACAGTATTTACACTGGAGTACGTTTTCCGCCTTACGACATGAAAAATGGTCCCACACCTTTGACATTTTCTGTCTTTTTCGCACTCCACCGGGGTCCACGTTGTCCGCCATGGCTTAAAACAAAGTTAAGTTGCGTTCGCTACTCGCGTGTGCATTCAGTACAGTGTGTATGTGCGTCACTTATTTCGGTCCGGGTGAAACATGACCACGGGCGATTGCAAAGCCATGAATTAATTAAACATGAATTAAATGAAGCTTCGAGGCAGAGAATTTGACTCGAGGATATTTTGTACTCGAAGTATTCGAGGTACTCGAGGAATCGTTTCAGCCCTAAAACTAAGCACTCACATGGGCAGCTGAGTGTAATGCTTGAGGCTTTGTACTGTAATAAAGATTTAAGATAAAACGGTCAAATGTGCTGAATAGTGGAAATTGACCAATAGACCAAGTTTTTGTACTCTAGAGGGTTCAGTAAACAGCAATTAACTTAATTAGGATTTGCATTAACTCAGACAATTAAGACATTTTAGAGTTTACTTTTAAGGGGTTGATGTTAACAGGAAGTGATAATTGGTCTTTTAAAGTCTTTAAGGTTTAAATTCAATAGTTGTTATTTTTTAATTAAAGTCTTCTTTAAATATATATTCAATTTTCTTTTTCAGATGAAACTTGGACTACTCAACATTCTGCCCACCATTCATTGTAAACCTCCACGAGAGGTGAAACAGTTGTTGGCGAATAGAAGGCTTTTGACAAAAAAGAGCTTCGACCCCCTCATGGATGAACAGGAGTTTTGTAGCGAGGCGATTCAAAGGCCATATCAGTACTTAAGACTCTACAACCAAAATCACAATCTGGATCGTTTTAACTACAAGCAAGGCTCTACAGTTGGAAATCCCGGTGATTGTCTCCATCACTTATTGCTGTTCTGTGGCATGGATGATCCGTCTTGGGGTGAGCTGAAGAACTTCTCCTGGTTTCTCAACACGCAGCTGAAAGACTGTGAGAGCTCCGTTTTCTGTGATCCTGATTTTCTTGCCGACCAACTGCCTGGCTTTAAGGGCTTTATTGTGAAGTTTATGATACTCATGGCAAGAGATTTTTCTTCTCCCTCTTTGAACACGTCTGACGAAAGCCCAATGCTGCGCATCAACAGCAGTTTGGAAGAAAATCTTCTCACTCATCTGACGCTTCGTAAGCGTTGGGAAAATGAGTCCCATCCATACATTTTCTTTAATGCAGACCACTCCTCGATGTCTTTTCTTGGCTTTAATGTGAAGGTGTGTGGAACGAAGAACACACTTAATGCTGTTGATCCTCACAGTGGCGAAGTTCTGATAGACCGTGTAATGTCACAAGAACTTTTTCAAGGTTTGGAGCGACAAAGGATTTCTCTCACTGAGAACTTTGATCAGTTGCCTCGATCGGAAAAAATCAAGAGAATTTCTTGTGTTGTTGGTGCAAAGAAGGGAATTATGGATCGGGGATTTGATCCCGACCCAACATACGAGCTCACTGCCGACAACGTGATGAAGATGTTGGCCATCCATATGAGATTCAGGTGTGGAATTCCAGTTGTCATCATGGGTGAGACTGGCTGTGGAAAGACCAGATTGGTCCGGTTCCTCTGTACTCTTCAGAAGGAGGAAAAACACTTGGAAAACATGGTTCTTGTCAAGGTTCACGGTGGGACCACAGCAGAAATGATCTACAGAAAAGTGCGAGAGGCAGAGGTGCTTGCACAAATAAATCAGCAAAAACACAAGTTAGACACCGTTTTGTTTTTTGATGAAGCCAACACAACAGAAGCCATTTTTGCCATCAAGGAAATCCTGTGTGACCAGACCGTAAAAGGAGAACCTTTGAAGCTACACAGTGGCTTGAAGATAATAGCTGCCTGCAATCCTTACAGGAAGCACTCACCGGAAATGGTTGAACGCCTAGAGCGTGCAGGACTGGGATACCGAGTGAAGGCAGATGAAACAGAAGATCGCCTTGGTAAAGTACCTCTTAGGCAGCTTGTGTACAGAGTCCACCCTTTGCCACCAAGCATGGTCTCTTTGGTGTGGGACTTTGGTCAGCTGAGTGACATTTCTGAGCTTTCCTACATCAAGCAGATTGTCCAGAAAAAAGTTGCTGATCATCATTTGCCAGCTGCCTGCAAGAACATCATTTCAGATGTGCTGGCTGCCTCCCAGAAATATATGAGAAGTCGGAAAAACGAATGCAGTTTTGTAAGTCTCAGGGATGTAGAGAGGTCTATGAAAGTTTTAGTTTGGTTTTACCAACAAAGTGAAGACTTTCTGAGCAGCTACACTCAACTGAACGAGGATCAGAAGACCCTGAAGTGCTTGATTTTTGCTGTTGGAGTGTGCTACTACCCATCTCTTGTGACCAAAGAGGAGTACCTGGCTGAACTTTGTAGGTACTTCCCAAGCCCAATGAACTCTGCTGCAGCATTGCAGGAAGAGATTTTGTTTTGTCAAGATCTCTTCCTCCACAACATCCAGACACGAGAGACAATCGCCAAAAACACGGCACTCAAAGAGAACGTGTTCCTCATGGTGGTTTGCATCGAACTTAAGATACCACTCTTTCTGGTTGGTAAGCCTGGCAGCTCCAAGTCTCTGGCTAAAACTGTTGTTGCTGATGCCATGCAGGGCCAGAACTCTCATTCTGACCTATTCAGGAAGCTCAAGCAGGTTCATATGGTCTCCTTCCAGTGCAGCCCACACTCAAGTCCTGAGGGCATCATAGGCACATTCAGGAACTGTGCCCGTTTCCAAAAGGACAAAAACTTGGATGAGTATGTGTCAGTGGTGGTACTTGATGAGATAGGACTAGCAGAAGATTCTCCGCAGATGCCATTAAAGACCCTTCACCCTCTCTTAGAGGATGGCTGCATCGACAATGACAACCCAGATTCACACATGAAGGTTGGATTTGTTGGCATCTCCAACTGGGCTCTTGACCCAGCAAAAATGAACAGAGGGATATTTGTGTCTAGATGGGACCCAAGTGAGGATGAACTTGTAGAGACTGCCAATGGAATTTGTTCATCCTCCAAACAGATTCTTCTGAAAATCAAGCACCTGTTCCCATCTTTAGCAAAGGCCTTCTTAGACCTATGTCATCAGACCTCAAAGAATCAGTTCTTTGGTCTAAGAGACTACTACAGCCTTGTTAAAATGCTCTTTGCTGCAGTCAAGTCCACACAAAAAGAACCTAACAAGGAACAGCTGGTAGAGGCTATCTTACGTAACTTCAGTGGACAGCCAGAGGGCTTTGACCCTGTTGTATTTTTCCAAGATGTTTACCAAGAGCTTACTAAAATTCCAAGACCAAGAACCTTGGAGATGGTGAGAAAGAACCTTGATCATGGCGCCAGTGAAGAGAGCCGCTACCTCCTGTTACTGACCACCAACAATGCAGCCCTCCATATCCTTCAGCAACAAGTCTTTGCTAAAGGACACTATCCTCCACCTGAAATCATCTTTGGTTCGGGATTCCCAAAGGACCAGGGATATGCCCAAATCTGTCGCAATGTAAATCGTGTGAAAACATGCATGGAGACAGGATGTACTGTTATCCTCCTAAACATGCAGAATCTCTATGAAAGCCTGTATGATGCTTTGAACCAGTACTATGTCTACCTTAGTAAGCAGCAGTACGTAGATCTGGGTCTTGGCTCCCACAGAGTCAAATGTCGTGTTCATACAAACTTCAGACTGGTAGTAGTGGAAGACCAGAAGAAGGTCTATGAGCATTTTCCCATGCCTCTGATCAACAGGCTGGAAAAACACAGAGTGGATCGGAGCACTGATCTGGAACCATGGCAGCACAGAGTTCTTGACAATCTGAAGGAGTGGATGAAGGAGTTCAAGGGAGAAGCAAGTGAGGCTTTCAAGCTGTCTGAGATCTTCATAGGTTTCCACTGCGATGCCTGTGCCATTGCTCTGATGCAAGCGCTAGAAAGTAGAGCACAAGAGGTTAAACACACTGAAGTGGGACTGCATCAAGAGGATAAACCACAAGAACAAGAGATTGAGATGAAAGAAGATCAGTTTGTTGATCCACCAGACACAGAGCAAGAAGATGGAACAGTGGAAATGAACAATTATGAATCCAGTTGGGTTGATGACCACAACAAAGGAAATATGAAAAATGAAGAAATGATGGACACAGAAAATGTTGTTGAATATGCCAGAGAAAATGAAGAAGATGAAGTCTTCAATTTGGCCAAAGGTTTTTTGTTAAACTGTGCCACTCCTGATGCTGTGATGAGACTAAAATATTCCGATTTATCAAACCAGGAGAAAACGAAACTCCAGAGGTTGTATTTCCAGCAGCAACATCACCACTCGCTCAGAGATTTTCTGGGAGATTATTTGAACAAGCACCAGGATTCTAGCAGGTTTCTGGAGGTAAGGCAGTAAATACAGTTCTAACTTGACCAGTTGTTTAATATTCTAAATATGCTTTGTTCTGCATAGATCACTACATTCTCCAGCTTGTTAAACAGATCCGATGTGAGAGTGTTAGCCCATGCTCTGGGACTGCACACACACAGGATCCTCCTGCTGTCGCTCCATCAGTTTGACACTGAAGTTTCCTTCTGCAATAAAATACGGTACAGACCTTACAGATAATGTAGGTTTGTTTCCTTATGATAGTTTTGTTTTGTCTTTTATATACTTAGACTACAATTATGTTATTTTTATTTTGACCTGACTAGTCGTGTCTCAGTGAGGAAGTGCTAGTGTGTTTGTAGGGCCGTTATTAAGTGTTTTTGTTATTACATGTCAGGGTAACCATGAGATAACTTAATGTTGTGGAGTGGTTTGAAGCAGAAATAAACTGAAACAAATGATTCTTTATTTATCTGGATCAGGTCCTTCCTACATGGTGCAGACAACTATCTTCACATTTTGTTCATCCAGATGAACCTCGAAGAATCCCAGTGCTGCGATGAGCTCATTGCATCAGCAAAGTTAGCCCATT
This sequence comes from Nothobranchius furzeri, assembly GCF_043380555.1. Classification (NCBI taxonomy): domain Eukaryota; kingdom Metazoa; phylum Chordata; class Actinopteri; order Cyprinodontiformes; family Nothobranchiidae; genus Nothobranchius; species Nothobranchius furzeri. The sequence goes on along the minus strand of NC_091756.1, from coordinate 53,391,206 downwards.
ATTTTTTTTATACTTGCTACGTTGAAGAAATCACAATGTTTGCATGACAAGCGTGTCTTTTTGAACAGGTACTGCACCATGAATTACATGATGTCCCTGGAGGATCAGATCTGCTGGATCATTTTTATTGTGAAGGTTTCAAGAATTCCACATCAGGCCCAGTACATCGGTTTCCAGGGGGGTGAGGTCCAAAAGGCATACAATTGGGATGGTGATGATTCTGCTGTGTGTGTGTTTTTTTTTACTGTAATATATTATTTTTGTGTTTTGCTTTAAAGGAATGTGGTGCTCTGTGCACATTGATGACCTGAGGGATTCAGAGGACATGAGTCTGAACCTGTCGGGTTTCTGTGAAACTCCGATCAGCAGCTTACTCAAACGTCACATCACAGGTAAAGATTCTGCACAGTCAGGTTTTTATTAGTCGGTTTAAACCAAAAGTGGTAATTTAACCAGAGATCACAATTTTGAAATGGTAAAAAACAGAAGAAGTAAAGAAAGGGTTCATTTCTCAGATTAATACTACATATTTTCTATTGTGAAGCAGGCACCATCCCTCCAATCTTTTAAATCTCGTTTAAAGAAACACGTTTACCAAATGGCCTTTTCTCTGAGTTCCAAATCACATATGGTTTATCTGTCTTAACTTTTATTATCGTTCATTAGTTTCTTCTGTTGTTTTTATATCTGTTTTTATCATGTTAACTTTTTGTTTGCTGTTGTGCTGTGATAGTGTACAGCACCTTGGGCTTCTGCAAAGGTAGATGGTGCTATACAAATGAGAATGAGGATGATGGCATTGCAAACTTCTGTTGAGACCTTGAACTCTTTTAAGAATTTGGGGTAACAGTTTATGCAAGCAAGGGATATTGCTGAAATAATTTGCAAAACTGAAATAATTATTTTAAACAAATAAATTTTAATTCAGAATCCAACTTTAGGTGAAAACTACATTTTACCAATTCTTTCCTTTTTTTCTTTAAAAGAAACTTTTTCTTTTGAACTCCAAAAAGGTTTTAATTTTTTTTGTAAAATCAGCCAATATTTGCATCACTTGTATGTTTTTTTTTTAATTTGTAGACAAAAAATCTATTCTGATTGTAGTCTCCTTTCAATACGTAACTAAAATTTTATTTATGGCTGTGAATGTCCTTGTTCCACATTTATATGATTGTAAATAGGCTGTTTTTCTTCAACAGAAGAGAACATAGACAGTGAAGCTATGAGGCTCAGTACTAAGTCAGAAGATGACAGAAATGTGAGTAGCTGTAAAATTAATTTCAGGTTTTTCAAATGTTTGTGTTTTTAATCATTGAAGTGTGTTTTGCTCACAGGCAGAGAGTGCACACCTTCACAGTCTGTCTTTAGTCAGATCATGTGTTCAGAAAGCTGTGAGTTTATTGAGAGACGCCGACAATGTGGCATCCAGAAGCATGCGACGAGTGCAGATCCTCCTGATGCTCCTTTCAGCTGGTCAGAATTCCACAGGAGGTAAAAATTAAATGACTTTTATTTCACAATTTTACAGCCCAAAGACACAAAATAACCAGAATTTAACCTCATCTGGTTTGTTTTTCATGACAGATCCTAATCATTTGGTTTCAGCTGACTTTCAGAGGGTGTTGTTGAGCAGACTGGCAGAGACTGTGGCTCAGAGAGAAGAACTGATGAGGGCTCCTAAAGAGTGGGCGAACCTAGAAGCCACGAAACGCCAGGCTCTACAGGAAGGTGGAACACTGAGGTAACGATCCTGCAGCCAACAGCTCAGAAATACTGAAAACATACATAGCTACAGTTTTATATTTGATTATTTATTATTTATTTATGGATTTCCAAATGTTTTTTTCATCAGTCAAGATGTTATTGCTTGTTTTGTTTTTTAATTTTAATTAAAAAAAATGTTAATTATTAAAAAAAAAATTTAAATAAGAAAAGGAAGTCCAGTTGCCATTCTTGAAAACAGGAGTGACCAAAGTGTAACCTGTGAACTCAATGTGACCCTCAGAATAAAACATTAGCTATACATGGGCTCAAGTAATCGAAATGAATACCCTATCTGATAAAAAATTCATCATGTGAACATGTCAATTGTAATATTCTGATCTGATGCAGCCTGATCGGAATGGAATTTAATTCCGATTGACAGAGGTGGTTTTGTCCGATCATCTTTCCAATTGACATGCATGTACACAGGCATTCGGATTGTTGTGCATGTGTGCAACATAGTATTAGCCAGCGAGCCTCCCCGCCTTCATTTGAACTGCCTGACTTAAAAAATGACGACCTAATGAACGAGCAACAGATTTTAAATTTGACGGCAAAATGTCCCCGTTTCTGTAATCTCCTTCCTAAGCGGTTTCAGTCTAGGTCACAATTCCCTGCATCTAATCAACCAACACATTCTCACTCAATACAGTGAGTGCGTTTACATGCAGCCAGTAACCCTTTTAAAACCCGAATATTCACAATAACCCGGTTCCGCAGGTCCATGTAAACACCACCAAAAACCCGGATATGCTCATAACCGGGTTTTTTAAAACCCGGTTACTACACCTGGGGTAACCCTTTTCTAACCCGAATGTTTGGTCGTGTAAACGCATATCGGGATATCCCCATCAAAGCGTGTGTTCTGCGCATGCTCTGTTCGCGAGGAATCTTGGTCTTTTGAGTAGCGAGACGTCTTGTGTGCGCCAGAACACCGGAAGTAAACAACAAGTTGGGAGCAACATGGCGAGTCGCAGCACAGCACCACACTTTGAGTTACGAGGAAACTAAAGCACAAACAAACGCGGTCGCTATCTCTTCTGAACTGGGAAACATGTTGTTGTTTTCACAGATACCGGAACAAGAAGAACCGGAAATGACGAATATTGCGTCTTGACGCTACCCCAACGTCCGCATTTAAATCGGGTTATGCAAGTTAGGGGTAACTCTTTCTATTTATGCTTGTAAACGGGTTATTCTGATCAACTCGGAAACCCGAATACCGACCTTAACCCGATCATAACCCGGATATTGGCTGCATGTAAACGTAGTCAATGAATCCCTCTCAATAGAGGCTAACGACTCATCAGCGGTTGGAGAGGCGGGGTACGCACAGTAGTTTTGGCTCGTTAAACAACAACAGACAGCTACAGCTTGTAAGTTTGATTCTCCCATATTCCAGTTAGAATTGACCAAGCTCCTCGAATGAGAAGCGAAATGTCTTCAAGAAACCAAAGAAGTCCAGTTGCCTTCATTTGAACCCTTTGGATTACCATGACCTGGACTGAGAACCTTCACCAGCATGTTTCAGTAACATCTAATTCAGAACTTGTATCTTGTGGAAGTAAAACAAAAATCTGATCATTGCACAAATCATTCAACAAGAGCAGCGGGTCTACTCCGAGCTCCTCCTGGATGACCGAGCTTCTCACCAGTTTCAACACATCAATATTAAAAACAAAAGGAAAATAGTGACATTCTGAAAATCAAACTAAACAAATGATTTTGCTTATTAACTAATCAGATATTTTCTGGTAATGAAATGCGAATGTACGTCATGTCAATGATTTGACTTTTTTTTTTAGAATGGACCAGTAACACAAACCTCAGAGTAACCTTCGGGAGTGCTGCAGGAGGACACACAGGGATTTATGGGGGTTGGATGAGGAAAACGAAATAAAGAAAGTAAATCTGTGTTTTGTGATGGTTTAATTTGACATGAACACAACAAACACGCTTTCTTGACAGTCTTTGTCACTGTGTGTAAAAAAAAAACAAAAAACGTGTAGAAATAAAAACGAACAACGTGTGTTATTAGGGAAATAGCGGGTGAGCGGTGTTGATGCATGATTGCGCATGCGCCGTGAGCGGTTCTGGTACTTTTTGGGTCGCAGCCGCTGGCAGCGCCGCTTCAACCCTCACGAGGGACGAGCAAAACATCAAACACACCAGAAGTCCGTGCGAGCTCACGATTGCTGATCGGTAGCTGGTCACGTGGTGTTAATCGCCTCTCGTAACCCCCTGTATACTACACGACGCTCAGCGCAAAACTCGCCCCGATCTTGTGGATTCTCGCACGAGTGGAAAATCGGCTCAAGAAAGTGAAAAAGTCGCACAGTGTACGCCCGGCTTGAGGGCTCTGACCCTGAGCCCTGCCTGGAGCAACAGTTTTTCATAGTGTTCAGCTGTTTTGTCATAAGTGAACAAAAACTTTCAAAAACTATAGAATGCTTTTTAAAATTACATTTAATACAAAACATTTCAAGTATGTAATTATGTTGTGTTATGATTGTTTTTCCAAACATGCAATGCAAACATTCTCATAAAATGAATAAAGCTGAAGATAATTTCAATAAAATACAAACTAAATGTGACGAAAACACAAAATTCTAACTAGTCTGAACTTAAGTGAAAAAACAAAAATAACATTTCTTCCTATTTTCCTGGTTTAATGAATACGTTTTATGGTTTTTTTTTTTTTTTGCTCATGAAAGTTGGGTTTTGCTTCAATAACTGTGGGTAAAATGATGCTTTGCTGTGTTTTTGTTGACAATATTAAAATAAGGTTGGGGGTTTATTCTTTTTATCTGCCTCTGGATCAGCTGATCTGTGGGTCTGATGATTGTCAACACGGAACGGGAGAGAGATTTCTTACTAAATGCAGCAATGAGCTGAAAGAGTTGAGGGATTTTTTTTAAACAAAATCACAGCAGATGCCCAGAGGTTAAAGCCTGTGTTCGTCATGTGTTCATAAAAAAACGCCATTTAATCAGCTTTAATGAGCTGTTTACCTCAGATAGGACTTTACTGTCGCCCAGAATATTTTACTGAGGATGTCTTTCTGAAACCAGGTTTGTATGACCGACGTCGTCCCGTCTTCTTTAGATGCATGTCTTCATATCCGCTCCAGCTGCAGCTGCTGAGATCGAAGTTGATAGAAACGGGGATCCGTGCTGCAACCCGAGCAATTAATCCACATATTTCCAGTTGAACATGTTTGCTGAAAGATTTGTGCAATAATCAGACGATTATTTTACTTCCACAAAATGCAAATTTTAGATTAAATATTACAGAAAACGGGGAAGGCTTGCATCAGGCAAGACGGCTCGCAGGTTGCTTCCAGGTGAGCAACTTTCAAGTGCGTCGTGAGCTACCGGTAACTTGGGAGCGACGTGTTGGAAATCCCTGCACTACAATGAATCATCCACACACACATTCACACACTGATGGTGATGAGCTACAGTGTAGCCACAGCTGCCCTGGGGCGCACTGACAGAGGCGAGGCTGCCGAGCGGAGGTGCCACCGGTCCCTCCGACCACCACCAGCAGGCAAGGTGGGTTAAGTGTCTTGCCCAAGGACACAACAGCAGCATTCTCTGTTCAGAGCTGGGATTGAACCTACAACCTTCCGATGACTGGACAACCCACTCTACCACTTGAGCTACTGCTGCCCAGAATCACTGTAAATGTTGTGCTTTTGAATTTAAAAGACATTTGATTTTTAACCTGTCAGATTTTTGACCCACATCTTGAAAAGATGAAAAGCAATTTTTCACGCATTATGAATGTGTATTGAAATAATGATGGCCTGTGAAAACGATTGACTGGGTTTTATCTTTCTGTTGAAGACATACTCTGTGGCGTCGTCTTCAGTCCACTGTGACGCCGATCTTAGCCACCATGTTGGAGTATATGGACAGGTACTCGAATCTGGACCTCCTCTCAGGTGACAGACTCAGTCAGGGTCTGATCCAGCTGTGGGTGGACATCCTGGCAGATTCTCAGATTTTGCACCTGGCACCTCCCGAAAACCCTCGGTACTGATCTGAAGGTTTCTGTCTTCTGCAAACACTAAAAATAAAGACAACATTTTTGTTAAGTTTTTCTCAGTGTTATTGTAGTGTCGGAATTGCTTTTGAGCTTTCCTGTTTATTCAGTTAACTTAAGGCACATTGTTTGTGGTTGCATTATCCAGCGAGTTCGATCAGGAGGTGCTGGTCCAGCATTGCTTCATGTTGGATGGAGAGGAACAGCCGATCTCAGCTCCATTCAGCTGGCTCATCAGAATGAACCTGGAGAACCTGTGGGAAGAATCTGAATTCACGCCAGGTCTCTGGCTAATTATTAACATCAATATCAGATATGAAAACATACAAATATACTTTAGTTTTAACTATTTGTTTTCTTGGGTTGTTACCTCTCTACAGTAACTAAAGCAGGTGGTAAAGAGAGGATTCTCCAGTTTGTGAGCTCCTTCAACTGCAGCAGGCTGGGCAGTCACCTCCAAAAACTCTCAGAGGAGGAGCGATGGGAGTTGGGCCTCCTGTTCTTGCAGGACTTCCTTCTGCTGTCTTTGAAGATCAAGTCAAAAGATGAACTCAAGGTAAAGATGCTGAGGAATCACATATTTATAGTTTCATTGTGAATGAAATTACAAACATTGAAGAAATTCAGCTTTTTTTTTAATTAGCCTTAATCAGAAGTTTTAACTTTCGGAATGTCTTTCAAGTGTTTTATTTGGACTTTAGCAGTGTTTCGCACCTCCTTTAATAGTCAAACCAGTTAATCTCTGCAATCCCAGTCAGGACTAAAAGTGTATCTGCAGCATCTGAAAACCATTTCTTTAAGAAATAAGGGGGAAAATCCAGTGTAAACCAGACAAAGGACTTGAGAGATGTCTGTTTGTTTTTTTTCTTCTCTTATCTGGGTCTGGGTTGCAGGTGTAGCAGCTCCAACAGAGGTCCTTTCCCCAGCAACCTCTACCAGTCACTCTGGTGGGACCCAAAGGTTTTCCCTGGTTAAACTGGAGACATAATCCCTCCAGCAGCTTTTTGGTCAACCAGGAGACCTCCTGACCAAATGTCCAAACCCCTCCGCTGGAGTTCAATGATCTGTACAAAACAAGTTTATTAAGTTCTTTGCACAGAATCCCTCTCACATTAAAGAGCGGGTTCACTGAGAAACTATTGTTTACTTATTATTTTTGAAAATGATTGGTCACTGAGTTTTTTCTGCAGATTGAACATGAAAATAGCATCCTACATCTATCTCCTGCATTGGCTTTTGATAGAAAATAGAAAAAAGCTCAGTTCAGAAAAGCCTGACAGATTTACGACACAGTCACTTAATATTCATGGATTCACCCATTTTAACTCACGACGGGGAAGGCTGGTGTTGGTTTAGTGTCCACGACACAGCAAAGCAGTAGTAGAAGCTAACTGTTAGCATTAGCAACTTCACCACACAGCAGAACTCCTTAAGGCTTTTTGCTGTTTGTGGAGATAAAATATCAACGTTGCAGCGCAAACTGATTAAATGGTAGAGTCTTGTTGCTGTTAGCAAATCAGAAGTGAGATGTCCAAATATTAGGAAATAAAACTTCAAATTCTGCCGTAAATTTCTCCTTTGGTTCATTTCTACATCCTCAGACAGGAGAATCTGAGTTTTTTTCCCCAAAGGATGACTTATAAGGCATTCATTCCTACTAGAGATTACTGCTAATGTATTTAAAATATGAGTAAATTTGATCTCACCAGCTCTAGTCTTGACATTTTCAGTACTGACTGAGCAGTTTCAGGATTTGTCACTTTAAAGCAAATAAGCTGTTGCTGGCTATGCCCACCCAGCCCTGATTGGCTGTTAAGAGGTGAGGAGGTCGAATATCCAGGAGGGACTCAGAGTAGAGCTGCTGCTGCTCCAGTGTCGGGATGGCATGGGGGGTGGGATGTCTTTGATAATTTCCCTTATAGTGCCACTTTTTTGCTTATAATTCCTAAATTCAAACACTGACAGACCATGGATGGAAGGTTTTTACATGTGGAGTGTTTACAGAGTCAGTAGAGACCCACATGGCAGCACAAAAATGGATTATGCATGAAGAAGTCCTTTTAAAGGCTTTCACTTGAGGTAGGACCTCTGCCACCCAGCCTGCCACTCCACAGGCTCCACCCCCTAGATCAGTGCATTGATGCATCAGCAACCGCCACTGCTGCACACCACTTGGGCCTCCAGTATGTCTACTTCAGCCTGAAGGCTTCCCTAAAAACAACTTTTATTCTAACATCCATCCTTTTTCTGAACTTGCTTTGTCCAGGGGGGGGGGGCTGGTGCATATCTCCAGCAATCAACGGGCAAGTGGGTGGGGTACACCCTGGACCGAGAGCCAGTCCATCGCAGGGCAACACAGAGACACACAGGACAAACAACCACACACACACACACTCACACCTAAGGACAGTTTAGACAGACCAATCAACCTAACAGTCATGGTTTTGGACTGTGGGAGGAAGCCGGAGCACCCGGAGAGAACCCACGCATGCACAGGGAGAACATGCAACCTCCATGCAGAAGGATCCCAGGCCGGGAAGCGAACCCAGGACCTTCTCGCTGCAAGGCAGCAGCTCTAACCACTGCAACACTGCGCAGCCTATTCTAACATCTTGATCATAAAATTTAACATTTGTTTCTAGACTTCAGTTGAGATTATAGATGAAAATGAGTCCTCTTACCAAAGCTAACATGTCATTGCCAGGTGTTGATGAAAGTCATGCAGTGCTGTGTGTCTGAGCTCCAGGCATCTATGGGAGTCACCGCTGATCTTTCTCCTGCTTGGATAACAGCAGCTGCTAAACACTTTGCTACCAGATTAGATCTGCTCTGCCACATATTCCTTCTGCAGCCCCAGTTAGCTGCTGATGTTCTTCATCGCTGGTCAGAGATGAGTGAGAGGCAAGAAATGGTAACAATCATTCTCTGGCTTGTATTAAAATTTTGTTTAGAGTATGAATTGATGTTAAAACCTCTTGTTTAAACAGCTGTTTTGTGTTTTGGTAACCAGTTGAAATCTGAAACATGTTGCCATTGTAGCCTCTTTGTTTCTGTTTGTTTTTCTGCAGACAGAGGACATTTTAGCTCTTGGCATTTGTGTGGAGCAGACCAAACTTCTGACTCTCACTTCATTTCATGAATGTGAATCCTTTGTGAGCAGAGTGGAGTTCCTTCAGCCTTGTCTAGACAGAGCGTTCAGTCATAAGTACGGCGTGCTCTGTAGCGTCACCGCTTTGCAGCACCTGGCCTCCATCAGGTAGGTCTGAAGATCAACATTTTTGTCTGTTGGTTTATAGTAGATTTATTCATGATTTCATATTTCCTTTTAGGTTATTGTGGCATGGGATACTGGTTGTAGGATCTTACATACAGAACATCATTTTGAAAGTTAAACAGCATTACTCTGAATTGGAGGAACTAGCTCTAAAACACTGCAACCTTCATCTGAACGTAAGTTTAAACAGTTTTTATCTAATTTTGTCCTGAGCATCACTCAGTGCTTTTACATGTGCATCAGAAATCCAAACTATATTAGGGTGACGTCATTTTTTTAACGCATGTAAACGTGTTAGTCTGGCTGAAGGCAAACTGGTTCTAATCGTGCTGAAGGAACAAGATAAAGCGGTAGGAAACCATCTGCATCTGCATGTAAACAGATCAGTCAAGCTGATACTGGTAACGTCCAGAAGTGAGGAGACTTCTGATAATATCATCGCCACAATGTAACACGTATAACACCATCAAACCATAGAGAACGTACCAAGTAAGCTGTGTTGTTTATTCCTTTGGCTGTTGTGCATATACTGCTGATTCATTCTCGCCAGCACTTGTTTATGTTGCTACAAGTTAAGCCAGGGGTTGGCAACCTTTTCCCATTAAAGAGCCATTATTACCCACTTCCCACAGTAAAGAAAACACTGGGAGCCGCAGCAGCCACAGCGTTGTGGGCGGGGCCTCCCGGCAGAGAGCTGCTTTGACCGATCACAGCAGGAGACAGCAACCAATGCCAGTCGCTCATGTACCTCAAAGTTAACTTTCAAGAGAAGATAATTAATAAAACAGTTTGTATAAAATTGATCCGAAAGTTGTAGCCTGTCTGTGCTACAATATTTCAATATTTTTCACCCTGCTAGTGGTTTTAATAGTTGAGCAGGTGACGCTTTTTGAGGCATCACACATAATACAAATTCAGGCTCTGTGTCGTTGGACTGTAATTAAACTTTGTACTGAACTAAACTTTGCATTGAACATTGTTGAAAAGGTAAGAAAAGGATCCAATCAATTAGTTGTTTTTTTTTCCTCATTCACACTGACGGAGATAACGGCGCAGTGTGCCTGGCTCTGGTGTTAATCAGGTTTAATGTTTCTGTTTGCAACAATCATCACAAGAAGGTAAAACAGGTAAATGACAGGGTTCGCACTGACCGGATATTTCCAGTATTTGTTTTGACGGAGGAATCTCAAGCCTACAGATGCGCTGACATTTTTATCGTTACGCACATCGTGGAGGTAGTGTCAGACGTGCTGGTGAGTGAAATGGAGGCGAGGATCCACACACGGGTGAAGAAGGAGGCAGGCAGGCAGACAGGAACATTGAACAGTCAGTGACTTGATGCAATTTGCTGGGTTCCTTATATAGGAATCATTATTTCTGATTGGCTTAATGAACTGTGAATTGGAATGTTTATTATGTGAAGTGCCTTGAGACGACTCTTGTCGTGATTTGGCGCTATATAAATAAACTTGAATTGAATTGAATTGAACAGGGATTTTAATCAGGATCACGCAAGACAATGAAACACTGAGCCAACCAGACAAAATGGACTAACAGGGTTTAAATACAGGAGGAGCTGGGACCTTGGGTGATTGGGAGACGAGAGGCAGGTGGGAGCAATTAACATGGGAACAGGACTAAACAGAATGGGGAGACAGGACAGGGTGTGACAGTACCCCCCCCAAAAAAAAGGTCGGATTCCAGACGCCCACAGGAACACAGAGCAGGGAAAGAGAGGGGGGGGAACCGGACCGAGGGACCGATGGAGAGGAGGCAGGGACCAGTATAGTCCGGGAGCCTGCGCCTGGGGCAGAGGAGGCAACGACGGACTCCTGGGGGCCTGCGCCTGTGGCAGAGGAGGAGTCGACGACGGGCTCTTGGGGGCCTGCGTCTGTGACAGAGGAGGAGGCGACAGTGGACTCTCGGAGGTCTGCGCCTGTGGCAGAGGAGGAGGCGATGACGGGCTCTTGGGGGCCTGCGTCTGTGGCAGAGAAGGAGGCGACGACGGGCTCTTGGAGGCCTGCGTTTGTGGCAGAGGAGGAGGCGACGACGGGCTCTTGGGGGCCTGCGCCTGATGAGGGCAGGACTGGCGGTGACCGGAGGCACAGACGCCGGAGGACACGTCTTTGACTTCTGGCCTCCAGCCCTGAGGTCGGCGCCGCATCTAAAACATGCAGGAAACTAGCTGGAAGCAGACTGCAATTTTGCCATGTCAGCTCCACATTACCAAGCCCAGCGGGGATCGGATTGGCACGCTGAAGTTACAAATACGATATTCTGGCCACAGAGGGCGGTGGGGGGTCTGAGCGACATTTCGTTAACCCGGTAAACGGTCATTTTAACAAATGCTGGCTCAAGAAAATAATTTAAAATATGAAAAAGTTGCATATCATGCCTTTAAACTCTTTGACGATTTGATAGTTGTGGCACACGTGGCACATTTATCAGTTATTAGCAGTGAAAGAAATGAACATTTTCTTTGCCAACAGCTGATGCAAGAGTCACCAGATATCAGAAGTTTGAGCACACTGCAGCAGCTCATCCGGATCCTCAATTTGTTTCATGAAGAGTGCATCAGCAGGGATCTGAGGTTAGACTGCATGAATAACCTAGAAATTCAGTCAAAATTATACTAATGCACACAGCAGGATGTCTACTCCATGAATGTGTTTAATATTTATTTATACTGAAGTGGTGAGTCTCTCTTTTTTCCACAGGTTTGGTATTTGGTGTCCAGTTTGCCTGTTGGAGTTCACTGAGCCATCTGTTCTGCCCTGCCAGCATGTCGTCTGTCTGCCGTGTCTTCAGCGCTGCATTCAGCAACGCCGACCTTCCTGCCCTAACTGCAGAGAAGAGCTGCCTAACGACTTTACACCAACTACCTCTCTCAAAATCAAGTGAGTTCTGAATAATAAAGTAAAAGCTGCATCTGTTGGACTGCATTGTTTAAAATGTTGTTAAGGTTTTATCTGAAGATGTGCCAACACACACCATCTAAGTCAGGGTTTTCCCCAGCGCTTTATAAGCCTGGCGGCCCGCCAGGCTTTGCTTGCCCACCCGCCAGGCTAAGCGTCATGCTCCGCCACCCTCCCCGACCCTACCGTGTCCGCTGACACGAACGACGCAACGAAACTAGAGCCCTCCATTATCTGATACTGGTGAAAAACAGCAGCGGAACATGTGCAACCCCCCCCACCCCCGCTCTCAAAGAGGAGAGCGCGACCCCCCTACGGCCGAAGCCACCAGGCTTAACTCATTTTCTGAGGAAAACCCTGCAAGTTCTGAATTGTTCTGGGCTACCTTGATTTTATCATAGTTTGCTTGAGACAAAAACGTGTTGTTGTTGTTGTTGTTGTTGTTTCAGGGCAGCTCTGAAGCAGCAAGCAGACATCAGATGCTTCTGTAACTCTTTCTTCCTGGAGGTGGTGTCCAGGTTCTGTCTGTCAGAAGGACAGAGGCCTGAAGAGGGTGTGGTGGAGCTGCTGTTCTCTCTACTCATCTCTGCTAATGGTCAGTGGCTGAAAAAAATAGTTGCATATAGTTCCAACATCATTTATGTCATTCATTTAAGTTTAAAGGTGAAACTAATACACGAGATAGACTCATTCCATGCAAAGTCAGATACTTCAGGTTTGTCTGAACTGCGATGATTATGGCTTACAGCTGATTAAAAAAAACACATTCACATTCTCAGACAATTAGCATATTGTGAAAAGGTTCAATATTCCAGACTCAAAAGTGTCACTCTGATCAGCTGATGAATCCAGAACACCTGTAAAAGGTCCCTGAGCCTTTACTCTCACCCCGGCTTTCCACAGGAGCCGTCAGCAGCACGTTACTGCAGCAGCACGTCATGGCTGCTGATAGGAACCGCTGTGGTCAACAGAACCTTTTCCACTGGAGCCGTCAGCAGCGCGAGTCGGCCGCATCTCAGGAGCAGCATGTCGCGGCCTTTACGCGCCGGTTCTATTTTCTACGCGCGACGCCTCTGAAACGGGTCAAGTTCGACATTTTTGGGGAAGGAAAGACAGGAAATCGGACGCGGAAATGGAGAGAAGCTCCCGAGATTTTCAGAATAAAGAAACGTACTGCCTTCCGGTTGCTTTACTTTTAAAAACAGTTACTAACTGTGCGTCCCCGTGAGAAGTTATCACCTAGCTAGCGGTCTCCTTTGTTTTTCAGGTCCGTATTGGCGATTATAAAACAGACAGAACATAAAACACAACCCTTTTGGAGCCATGTTGTAGTTTTCTCCTGCTTGTTGTTGTGTTTACTGACGAAGTCACTCGTGTGACAGCTGCTCCCCTGCTGCTTCGCGTCTCGTGGGAAGGGCCAAGCAGCAGCTTACGCGAGCAAGACGTGCTGCTGCAGTAACGTGCTGCTGACGGCTCCCGTGGAAAGCCGGGGTCAGGCTAAGATGAATTACTGACATAAATGGTTTAGCAGCAGTTTTACCTGTAAAACATAACCACGTGGTTGTCCTGTGATGCAGGAGGCATTTATCGCACCAGAGAGCTCACTCCCTTCCTGGAGTGTGTAGACAACAGTCCGGTGGTCCGATCTGTGCTGCCAAAGCTGTTGCTGCAGTACAGGTGGGAGAACGTGTGGAGCAGGAGCTACAGGAGTCCAGACTTTGTGATCTTAATGCACTTTATCAAAACAAGCTATGTTCATTTAATGTGTTGATCAGTTTTGACCAGGTGAAGACCCACATTCAGGCCTACTTGAAGAACCTGGAAGAGAACATTCTGGGCTGGGAGGACCGTACAGAACTCTACCTGTTGTTTGTCAACTGCTTCCAGGTTAAAAAATGATAATAATACTTCTGTTCTTTATCAGTTCTGTAATTATCAACTTTACTGTAATATTTTGTTGTTGATCTGAATTTAGCAGTATTGAATCTTTTTCCATGCTGACTATTTTACATGTTTTTACTCAGGACACTCTCTTGTGCTCCAAAGCACAAGAAGGGGAGCATGGTGGAGGGCATCAGGAAGAAATCAGATTCCTGAGCAGAATTGCCAGGAAACAGACTCCAGACAGACAAAATGACCCGGCTGAGTTTCTGCTTAACATCGCCAGACTGAGAATATGTCTGATTTGTGCTGCTAAGCTGCTGGAGAGAAGGTTATGCTCAGTGGAGGAACCCGCAGGTGAGTTTAAGCCCCCTTTTCATATCGGATAGGTTTAGAGTTAGAGTCATGTGTGATTAAGAAGGGTTTGAGGAATAAATGAAAAATGAAGCTTCTTTTTTATTGAAGGTGAACAGAGGGTGGACGAGTACCTACAGCAGGTGAGGGCTGTGTGTGAGTACAGCGGTAACGACTGGCTCCGGGTTTACCTGCTGCGAGCCTTCCACAGGTGCTGTGGAATGGACTGCATCCATTTCCTTTTAAACAGCCCGACCTGGAGGTGGATCTTTCCTGCAAAGCTGCTCTCACTTCAGGTAAAATACCTGAGTCAGCGGTTCTCTGTCGTCGTGAGGGCGTCTTTAACAGCTGTAATATTTGGTTCTGTGGTGATGTTCTTGTTATTTGCTGAATTATTTATCAGGAGTGAAACGTCATCGTGTTTTTAGTTTGAAAGTTTGCAGCTAACTGAGCAGCTGCCCCTCAAACTTCATTAAACTAAAGCTATTTGTGTAGTTTTTTTAATATCTGTGGGATTTTTCTCCTCACAATTGTGTTTTTGAATGAAACAGTTTAAAAAATAATTGTTGCTTGTAAATTCATAGTTCTGTTTGACAAAACACACTAATTTAAATAATTATCTAATATTGTTGTACAAAAGTAAAGTCCATCTATGTTCCTACCCTCACCTATGGTCATGAGCTTTGGGTAGTGACCGGAAGAACGAGATCATGGATACAAGCGGCTGACATTAGTTTTCTTCACAGGGTGGCTGGGCTCTCCCTTACCCCCAAATTCCACTACCTCCGCTCCGCTCCGACACGAACGCCGGAGCAAAATCGGTCCCGTTGTAGTCAATCAGAGCAATTCCACTACTGCGGCCGTGCTCCGGCAGTGCGGCGCCGTGCGCCGCCCTCTGTTTCGGCGTCCGGCAAAAATAGAATCGATCCTATTTTCGCCGGACGCCGGAGCACCTCCGCAGTAAATGGACAGAAATCACAACGGCCCAACAGGAAAAGGAGCAAGCACAATTTCCGTTTTTCACAATAAGTCGATAAACAAAAGGCGTTTTTTGTTTCATATGCACAGGTTTAACAACTTTTAACATCTATCAATGGCGGCTGAAGTTTAAATGCACAAAAGTAAGCCATAAATACAGTTTCTACTATCAAAGTAGTCACACTTTGTTGATCCAAACACTGCTGATATGTCAACACAAATGATGGGCAGATTAAACAGTTCATGCCGATTCTTCTCCCACACAACGGGTGTTTGGATCTAACTTCCGCGTTTATTGCTCGGACTGTATCGCAAGAACTCGAAAATCCCGCGCATGCTTGTTTGCCCACCTCAGGTCTCCGCACCGGAGCGGAGCCGTTCTAGAGCGGGTACCAGTAAAAACTGAGTTCGGAAGCGAGCAGCTGCGGAAGGCGGGGGCGGACCGGAGCGGAGGTAGTGGAATTTGGGGGTTAGAGATTGGGTGAGAAGCTCGGTCATCCGGGAGGGGCTCGGAGTAGACCCGCTGGTCCTCCACACTGAGAGGAGCCAGTTTAGGTGGCTCAGGCATCTGGTCAGGATGCCTCCTGGACACATTCCTGGTGAGGTTTTCCGGGCACGTCCAACTGGGAGGAGACCCAAGGGATGACCCAGGAAACACTGGAGGGACTACGTCTCTCGGCTGGCCAGGGTACGCCTTGGGATTCCCCCAGAAGAGCTGGCCCAAGTGGCTGGGGAGAGGGAAGTCTGGGTGTCTCGGTTTAGGCTGCTGTCCCCTTGACCCGACAATGGATAAGCAGTTGAAAATGGATGGATGGAAATAAAGAGGAAAATATACTAATTGAGTTGAATACGTTCGATTTTCTTGTCAGTATTATAAAAATATGGAATTACATTATTTAAAATGTAATAAAGTTGGAATTGTTTAGTTCTAATACTCAACTCTCAACTCAACTTTAATTTATATAGCGCCTTACAGACAAAGGCATGCCACCAATTTACAGAACAATAAATATTAAAAACATTTAAATGGCCTGTATTTGATATAGCGCCTTCTAGAGTCCTGGAACCCCCCAAGGCGCTTTACAACACAATCAGTCATTCACACATTCACACACATTCACACGCTGGTGGGGATGAGCTACAATGTAGCCACAGCTGCCCTGGGGCGCACTGACAGAGGCGAGGCTGCCGAGCACTGGCGCCACCAGTCCCTTCGACCACCACCAGCAGGCAACGTGGGTTAAGTGTCTTGCCCAAGGACACAACGACAGCAACAGACTGAGCGGGGCTCGAACCTGCAACCTTCCGATTACGGGGCGAGCACTTAACTCCTGTGCCACCGTCGCCCCAAAGAAAACAATTGAACAGAAAAACAAGTTAAAACGAAATAAAAACCAAGAATACAATGAGATCAGATTGCAAAAAAGCAATAAGACTGGTTTAAAGCCAGGTCATAAAAGTGAGCTTGCAGTCTGTCTTTAAAAACCACTACAGAATTCAGTGGGAGGCCATTCCAGCGCTTAGAGCCAGCCACAGCGAAAACCCTATCTCCCCGCATCTTCAGGCGTGACCTTTATTACTATAAATGTTAAATAGGCATAAAACGTAGTTCCTGAGCACCAGTCAAGGAAGAAAAAACTCAGATCAAGGTGGATTTTTGCAGTTGTCTTGATGAAGCTGCACCCAGTGAAATAAAAAGTCTCATGTTTTTTTTTTTTTTTTTTTTTTTTCCACAGAGGATGATTCCAACCAACATAGACTACTTCCTTTGCTGCGGGGCGCCTTACAGAACCATGAGAAACGCTGTGGCCCAGGTCCTTGTGGAGGACAGGTCTGACATCTTTGTGACAGAACTGCAGGTGAGAGGGACTCCAGAGCTAAGCTGCTCAAGTTTGGGTTTCTGCTGATGCTGTAGTTTCTTGGTAAGAACCACTAGACATCAGCAAAGTGGCGTGCTGGGATACTTAAAACAATCCCATCAAAAATGCTGAAGGTTTTTAAAGTTTGGAGTTTTATATTTACATAATTCGTGTTTACCTACTCTTTGTGTGTATTCAAAATAAACAGTTTGTAAACTTCCTTCATTTAGCTTATTTACTTTCTACATAACTCGTAACTGAAGGCTGGCTTTGTGCATTTATTTGTAATAAATAATCTGTGATTTCTCTGTAGAAGCTGAGAGGATCCCAGATCAGCCTTGTGGCTCTGGCTTTATTCAGACAAGTCACCTCCCGCTACAAGTCACATGACAGCAGCTTGCATCCTTCCCAGCAGGTACCTCTTGTGTTGCCCTAATAAGACATGAGACAGATAGTAAAGGTACACCACATGTAACCCCTTCTTTCCACCGGAGCCGTCAGCAGCACGTCTTGCTCGCGTAAGCTGCTGGTTGGCCCTTCCCACGAGACGCGAAGCAGCAGGGGAGCAGCTGTCACCGACCGAGCACGAAGTCACACGAGTGACTTCGTCAGTAAACAAGCAGGAGAAAACTACAACATGGCGCCAAAAGGGTTGTGTTTTATGTTCTGTCCGTTTTATAATCGCCAATACGGACCTGAAAAACAAAGGAGACCACTAGCTAGTTGATAACTTTTTTAATGTAAAGCAACCGGAAGGCAGTACGTTTCTTTATTCTGAAAATCTTGGGAGCTTCGCTCCGTTTCCGCGTCCGATTTCCAGTCTTTCCTTCCCCAAAAATGTCGAACTTGACCCGTTTCAGAGGCGTCGCGCGTAGAAAATAGAACCGGTGCGTAAGGGCCGCGACATGCTGCTCCTGAGACGTGGCCGACTCACACTGCTGACGGCTCCGGTGGAAAAGGTTCTGTTGACCACAGCGGTTCCTATCAGCAGCTATGACGTGCTGCTGCAGTAACGTGCTGCTGACGGCTCTGGTGGAAAGAAGGGGTAATATCTAACAGCAGGAGTCCATGTTGAAGAAAATGCTATGGCTTCAGGCCCAAATATTAAAGAAAATAACAGAAAATTTGTCTGGTTGTATTTTTAAGCATTATAAATTAGTGACTAACAATTTGTAATTAAATGTAAACTATTTTGTCTCAGAAAAAAGATATGAAGGTTATTCTAAGCCTTTTGTTAAGCTATGTGGCTGGAAAAGGCCAGCAGATTCCTCCTTTAGTGTGAACTGTCCAAAAACACTACATCTTACAGCTATTTGTCATTTTAAAAAGCTTCCAAGTCTAATTATTTGATGCAGGAAAAAAAGATTGTGTGTTTTTTAGTTTTTGACAAGAGTTTTTGTTTAAACTTACAGGAAATAGTAAAACTGGAACATCTCCTCAAAAGCATCGGCTCAAATGAGTTCAGGGAGTTCTGCTCGTCTCTTCTGCGAAATTCTTTTAGTGGACTGGGTTCATGTCTCCACACCATCTCAACTATGCCGGCTCTGAAACAAACCCTTCTCGAGCTACTGGTCCATCTGAATTCTGTGCTTCTCAGTCAAAACCCTCTGCTGGTTCCTCTTTATCAGATAGCTTTCCAACCTGAGAACGTCATAGTAAGAGATTTCTTGTGTCACTCACTTTAAAGGTACAATAAGTAAAAATTCTACAGTGAAATAATCACAAAAAAGTCTATTGTCTCAAACATGTTGGTAGGAAGGTTACTTTGAAACAGATTTCCTTCTCAGCTGGGTTGTCAGTTTTTCTCCTTTTAAAATGGCCAAAAAAAAGACATACTTTGTGTTTATAGTCTGTGAACCCGCCGGGTTTCCAACCAGCATTTGTAATTTCACACCAGCTGGCAAAAGCATTGTAGAAATGATGTTAGCCAGTAAAAGGAGTGGCCTAGAAGTTATTTCTTGTGCCCCTAAGAAGCCACTGTATTATTTTGTTTTACTCTTATATCGGGTAAAGAAGGCTAGAGGCTAACGTTGAGCTAACAAGGCTAACGGTAAATTAGAAGTAAATAGTGGGCTCTAAAATGATTTCAAGCTACTTCTTCAATGAACAACAACTCGATATTACAGGGAAATGTATTTATCTACTTATTAACTTACTGTGAACGACTCGTCTTTGCTCATCATCTAGAATCTTCTGGTGCTGAGCCGTAACTGGCAACAGCCATGAAACTCACGGGTATTGGGGGACAGTGAGAGTGGATTTGTTTGCTTAGAAACATGGACTGACGTTTGGATTTTTTATACTAACCTTAAGAGCTGCTCAACATTAAAATGTAAAATTATTGCTTTATATATATATATATATATATATATATATATATATATATATATATATTTACATTTTTGTTTTCTTTATTAACTTAATTTATTTTACCTACTTACCACAGTACACATTCAATTCTTGTCTTCTTTTTTACTTGAAGAACTCTTACCTTCCAACCATGCCAGATGATCACTCAAATGAAGCCCGGCTGTGGCTGAGCAGAGAGAAGAAACTTATGGAATACAGTATGTAAAAAATATGATATTTTTTATTGATACATTGAACAGATTTTTGTTTTGATCGATATCGATAACATTTCAGACATTTTAATTTCATACAAAAATTGTTAAAAAAAGATATTTAAAATAACTTGGCATAAAAAATATTACACTTTTATTTATAGAGGTCCTTCAGTAAGAAACAATTTTTTACTTATTTTTGAAAATGATCAGTCACTCTAGTCTGAATTTAACATGCAGGCTGAATTTTAAAATTGTGTCTTACACCTTTTTCCTATAAATGGTGAAACTCGGATTAGGAAATCCTCACAGATCTACATCACACTGTCACTAAACATTCATGGACTAACCCATCTTGACTCAAGACGGGGAAGGCTGTTGTTGGTTTAGTGTCAAGGAAACGGCAGAGAACGTTTTAGCTAGCATAAGCTAACTGTTAGCATTATCAACTCCACCACACAGCAGAACACCTCCAGCTTGTGTTATTTATGGAGGTAAAACATCAACATTACAGATCAAATGGAGTCAGTGTTACCCCGGTTTCACACTGAAAGCATCAGCGGTGCGGAACAGCAGCAAAACGTCACTGCTTCAAATAGAATCCATTATAGTGTATGGAGTGTTTCAAACCAGCTGCAACGCTGCAATTTTCAAGTGCTTCTCAGAAGCGGCACGCCGCGCCGCTATAGATGGAACTGGGTTCTATTTTTGCTACAAGCCGCTTCTGGGACACGCTAATTTCCGCGTGTGTGACAGAAAATCACACACGGTTTCAGTGTAATATCTCACAATAAAAGTACAGCAGCAAAGCAATTTTATATACAGGTCCTTCTCAAAAAATTTGCATATTGTGATAAAGTTCATTATTTTCTGTAATGTACTGATAAACATTAGACTTTCATTAAGATTCTTTACACACAACTGAAGTAGTTCAAGCCTTTTATTGTTTCTAATATTGATGATTGTGGCATACAGCTCATGAAAATCCAAAATTCCTATCTAAAAAAAATAGCATATTTCATCCGACCAATAAAAGAAAAGTGTTTTTGATACAAAAAAAGTCAACCTTCAAATAATTATGTTCAGTTATGCACTCAATACTTGGTCAGGAATCCTTTTGCAGAAATGATTGCTTCAATGCGGCGTGGCATGGAAGCAATCAGCCTGTGGCACGGCTGAGGTGTTATGGAGGCCCAGGATGCTTCGATAGCGGCCTTAAGCTCATCCAGAGTGTTGGGTCTTGCGTCTCAACTTTCTCTTCACAATATCCCACAGATTCTACCATGGTCAGTAAACCATTTACCAGTGGTTTTGGCACTGTGAGCAGGTGCCAGGTCGTACTGAAAAATGAAATCTTCATCTCCATAAAGCTTTTCAGCAGATGGAAGCATGAAGTGCTCCAAAATCTCCTGATGGCTAGCTGCATTGACGCTGCCCTTGATAAAACACGGTGGACCAACACCAGCAGCTGGCATGGCACCCCAGACCATCACTGACTGTGGGCACTTGACACTGGACTTCAGGCATTTTGGCATTTCCCTCTGCCCAGTCCTCCTCCAGACTCTGGCACCTTGATTTCCAAATGACATGCAAAATTTGCTTTCATCCGAAAAAAGTACTTTGGACCATTGAGCAACAGTCCAGTGCTGCTTCTCTGTAGCCCAGGTCAGGCGCTTCTGCCGCTGTTTCTGGTTCAAAAGTGGCTTGACCTGGGGAATGCGGCACCTGTAGCCCATTTCCTGCACACGCCTGTACACGGTGGCTCTGGATGTTTCTACTCCAGACTCAGTCCACTGCTTCCGCAGGTCCCCCAAGGTCTGGAATCGGTCCTTCTCCACAATCTTCCTCAGGGTCCGGTCACCTCTTCTCGTTGTGCAGTGTTTTCTGTCACACTTTTTCCTTCCCACAGACTTCCCACTGAGGTGCCTTGATACAGCACTCTGGGAACAGCCTATCCGTTCAGAAATGTCTTTCTGTGTCTTACCCTCTTGCTTGTGGGTGTCAATGATGGCCTTCTGGACAGCAGTCAGGTCGGCAGTCTTACCCATGATTGCGGTTTTGAGTAATGAACCAGGCTGGGAGTTTTTAAAAGCCTCAGGAATCTTTTGCAGGTTTTTCGAGTTAATTAGTTGATTCAGATGATTAGGTTAATAGCTCGTTTAGATAACCTTTTCATTATATGCTAATTTTTTGAGATAGGAATTTGGGGTTTTCATGAGCTTTATGCGAAAATCATCAATATTAGAAACAATAAAAGGCTTGAACTACTTCAGTTGTGTGTAATGAATTTAATATACATGAAAGTCTAATGTTTATCAATACATTACAGAAAATAATGAACTTTATCACAATATGCAAATTTTTTGAGAAGGACCTGTATTTGTAGTTTACGTGTGACCCATTGGCTTTCTTACTGCCTGCATCATTCCAGAAGTGCAGCAGTGTGCTTTTCATGGCGTTAATCTTGGCAGTGCAGAGGAGCAACAACATATAATGATATCAAACAGGGATATCAAATGCAATTTCCTTCTTTTTGGTTTAGTGGTGGATTGCATAAACAAACTGTGACCTTTGAGGTCTTGAGGGATATTGTGATGTTCCGAGTAAACTGTTCTGCTGCTGTTTTGTGCCGCTAATGCTTCCAGGGAAACCGGGATTAGAGCCATGTTGCTGCTAGCCAATCCTAGGCAATATGTCCAAACTTCAGGAAATAAGACTCCAAGTCCTTTCGTCTGAAGCAGCTTTCTCCTCTGGCTGTATTCTCTGTGCTGAAACAGGCACACCAGAGCTTTTTTTTCCCCAGAGGACGACTTACAAGTAATTAATTCCTACTATCAACCACTGCAAATGTAATATGAGCAAAGGACCTCTTTAACCCTCCCACTGTCTTTATGGGTGACCCCGCGAGGAAAGTTGACCATTGAGCAGGATTGGTGGTTTATCCCTTGAGGTCCATGTGGCAGGGGTGAGATGGTGCTCACTCCTCACCCCTGCTATGTGGACCTCAAGGGATAAACCATCAACCCTGCTCAATGGTCAACTTTCCTCGCGGGGTCACACCCATTAGGACAGTGGGAGGGTTAAAAGTCTTCCAACCATGCTTAACAGAATTTAAACAATAAATGTCAGAATGGTGTGGACAAGGGTCAAGATAAACAGAAGGGATGACTTCTTAAATGTCATGTTTTTCTTTATGTTTAGCCTGTGCCAACGGACATGTGTGCTTTGTGGGAGAGGTAGGAGTTTATTTTTGCTATAACACCAAGCGTTAGGAGCATTGAATAAAGCACTTAATCTAATACATGCTGTCTCACAGTGTGGAAAACCAGTGGAAAGATCAAGATGTCCTGACTGTGGACTTCCAATAGGTGGAGAAAGTCACGTCCCAGTCCAAGGTTTTACTCCACATACGCAGCAAAGGTGTGACCTTTTCAAATTTAGAGTGTTTTACTGTGAATTATTTATGTTAAATTAAGATTTATTTGCATGGAACCGCAGGGATCAGAGCCGAACAGGACACATTCTAGGTGAAGCTCAGCGGAGGTCTGAAGCGCCTGAAAGACAGATGACGTTGGCTCAGTCCAGCGTCCTTCGGCTTCTGACGCACCTCGTCTTGCTTCAAGGAGCAATAAGAAATCAGAGGGTGAGACAGGATCTGGGTTTACTCTCATTTAATAGTTAGCATAATTTAAATCTGTCCTTATTTTTTAGGGAGCTGGAGCCATGATCCACCCGAGGCCAAATGATGTTCTCAGCTTCCTGTGGAACCACCTGGAGAAGGATTTGAAAGTTTTAGGGGAAACTCTGGACGTGAACATGGACAACACAGCTGTCACTGTTCATTTGATTCTTACAAAATTACCAACAGGTGAAACAGACTTTTCATCAGCTTTTAGCAAGCTGCTTTTACTGGTCATAAAATCTAAGGTTGAACGTGTTGAACGTTTATGAAGGTTCTCTGGATACGAGACCCGATCTGTCCTCCAGACAAGGACGGAAGCAGTGGGAAACGCTTGTCTGCAAGTCAGCCATCAACCTAGTTCTTCAGGTAAGGAACGAAACGTTCTGAACCGATTATTTAAAACCCAGAATAAAGAGTCACATTTGTAATGATGAACTATTTATGCTTTAGGATCTGCAGAAGAATCTATCTATAGCTCAGGAGAGAATTGCCTCAGATGATGGACTGGAAGGAAGTCCCGTGATGAATGTCCTCTTCGGTGATCCTGGAGCCATGTTGTCTCTTCCCTCTAACTGTCCCACACATTGTTCATCTTTCTGGACTCTACGTGAGACAATGACAGTGGAGCGTTTCTCCCAGTTCTTGGGGGAGACACCGGCACGCAGCTCTCTACCTCTCCTCTGCTTGTTTATTAAGAAGGTATTTTATTATTGGAGATAATTATATTTGGTTGTTACTCACATTTTACTCCACATCTCAATTTTTTAAAGTTCTAGCTCGAAGGAGAGAATTGAACATAGCGGGGCTGTGAGCTTTACAGCTCTTTCTTTGCATTTCATCATGTTTAATCCTCATTCTGTCAGATTATCTGCCAAGAAAGATAGTTATAAAAATGACTCAAAATTATGCTTTGCTCTTTTATTGTTTTAATCCTTAGTTTTTCTTGTTCTTGTGAACGATTTAAAGCTTGAAGCTGTAGTAGATGGTTGTTCTAATTTATGTGAATTATCAGTTAATGAGAACTTTCTGTTTACATCAGATTAACTGCTAACAACAACTCAACTAAGCAAAAACAGTTAAGTGATCCAGTGAAGGCAGTTAATTAGGCTAAACCATGTTAGCAACAAATAGTGTTTTTTCAGCTGGTTGTCAGCCTAGATCCTCCAAGAAACACTCTAAAGCGCAAGAAAGCATTACCGTGTGTGTGTGTGTGTGTGTGTGTGTGTGTGTATTGTAAAAGTTTATTTAAACAGGGACAGTGCACAATTTGACGTTAACCACAAAAGAAAGATGCATTGTACCCGGTTATAGCAGGGATGCTAATTTGTGTGTGTTTTAGATCAACTGTGTGCGACAGCTTCATCACCTGCCTGAGCTGGCCGCTCTACAGGCAGACCTGGTGAGGACGTTTCCGCTGATGTCGGGCTCTACTTCTCAGACCATTGCACAGATGTTGCGCCAGATACCCGCAGGTGTGCTGCCATTTCCTGTTTAATGAAACGGCTGAACGCAAAGACACAAACTGAGTTCTTTTATCATCTCCATCAGGGTACCAGCGGAAGACCCTGACGGAGAGGGTGGACAGATTCATCAGCGTGTGGAACTTCCTCCGAGTTGAGGCGGCAAACAACTGTGAGTGTCACCCTGAAGATGAGCTGATAAACTTACAGCTGACACATGTCCAACACAGGTGGTGGTGTGAGATTTGTGTTACCAGCATGTTTCGGCTGCCAATAGTTCAGGGAAACATTATTTATCTTTATAGCAGTATTACAGTGTTTTGATTCAATCTTTTTCCTGAGCTTAACCATGTTTTTATATGCTCCTGGGACCCTGCATGGACATGGCATTACAATGCAGGCTAAAAGGTTAGACACACCTTTTCATTCAATGTGTTGTCTTTATTTTCTTGACCATTTACATTTGGAGATTCTCACTGAAGGCATCAAAACTATGAATGAACACGTGTGGAGTTACCGATATGTACTTAACCAAAAAAGGTGAAATAACTGAAAACATGTTTTATATATTCTAGGGCCCGACCGATATGCTTTTTTTGGGACCGATACCGATATAAAACTTTTAACAAAGGCCGATAGCCGATATAATGGCCGATAAATCTCCCTCACAAAAAAAAGAAATACAAATTTTCTTAAGCTTAAACCCTTCATTCTCTGCCTTTTTGATGCAAACTTATTTCTATTACACACCAAAGAACTGTCTCAATAACTCACTAGGGTTTCCAAGTAATGCAAATGAGATTTATTTAGCAGATCTCAAAAACAACAGAACACACAAACTCAGTCACAAAATAAATCTAACATTCAAGTTTTTTCGTGTAAACTGTGATTCCCACAAATACATTTTAACTAAATGGAATATTCCACCACTCCAAAGTTGTGTCTTGTTAAGATTCCCCAGAGTTAAGACAAGTCAGAAAAGGCATTTTATAACCAGCCCAATAGGATCTGGCAGCAGTTGGTTTTCTTAGTTTAGCATAAAACAATGTAAGTGAATTCACGTAGATTGTAGTGTTTTTTTTATGTAGGTGAATGCAAGCCTTCCCTTCCATTGCTTTGTGCTAAAACAACTGGTTACAAATGTTTTTTCTGACTTGGCTAACTCTGGGGAATCTAACAACACACAAGTTTAGGGACAGAAGATCCCTATAAGAATATTAAAATAATAAAAATGCAGCAATAAATAAAACGTAATACTTGTGCTTTGTAACAAAGTAACACTCTGTGGAAGTTAACTTGGTGAACTTATTCACCCTGGACAGGAAATAATTGCACATAAGAAACATGAATAAGAATAAATAAATAAATAAAAAAGTTCCAAAACAATAATTTGTGTTCAAAGGAGTGGAGCCACACAACATGAGTTCATAAAGCTGGCGCCATCTGCTGGATAGGTAGCGCAATATCGGCCATATCGGTCGTCTTTTTGGCCGATAGCCGATACTGTTAATGACCCCAATATTGGCCGATAATATCGGCCGGGCCCTGATATATTCCATTTTCTTCTAAATAGCCACCCCTTTGCTCTGATTACTGCTTTGCACACTCTTGGCATTCTCTTGATGAGCTTCAAGAGGTAGTCACCTGAAATGGTTTTCCAACCGTCTAGAAGGAGTTCCCAGAGGTGTTTACTGCTTGTTTGCCCCTTTGTCAATGGTTATGGTCATGAAAATAAAGATAACACATTGAATAAGAAGGTGTGTTCTAACTTTTGGCCTGTACCATATATATACATATACATATACATACATACATACATATATACATACATATATATATATATATATATATATATATATATATATATATATATATATATATATATATATATATGTATGTATGTATGTATATATATGTGTGTGTGTGTGTGTGTGTGTGTGTGATGTTTACTTGTTATGAGAAATACCACCAGCTCTGCATACGTCTAGGTACGTCCTCTAACGCTTGTGCACGCTCTGTAACTGACATCTGTACATAAACGGACGTCTAATGCCACCAGCTAATGCTGAGCTGTGTTAAATTCAAATTGCTTGTGGCTCTACGGGACAGGGGACGGGCTTAGCTGAAGCAAACATTTACATACATCATATCACAGAACAGACTTCTTCCTTCATGTCATGTATGCTTGTGTGTTTACAGCAACAGATTTGGGAGTGGATGTGAATCTTTGCGAGAAGGAGGTGACAACTGAGAGCACTGGAGAGTATTTGACACCATGCCGATACGGACCCGGTTCATGTCTCCAGACTCTGGTTGACTTCCTGTCGGAGACACACAACAGCCTGGTGAGGGTGGCCAGGAGTGTGAACGCCCACGAGGATAGGTCAGTTCCGAGGGTCCAGAGCTGAAAAACAGCTATGTAATATCAGCTTTCTTCAAAAAATATTTCTAATAATCTTAAAAAATATATATGTATTAGGGCCCGACCGATATGCTTTTTTTTGGGACCGATACCGATATAAAACTTTTAACAAAGGCCGATAACCGATATAATGGCCGATAAATCTCCCTCACAAAAAAAAGAAATAAAAATTTTCTTAAGCTTAAACCCTTCATTCTCTGCCTTTTTGATGCAAACTTATTTCTATTACACACCAAAGACCTGTCTCAATAACTCACTAGGGTTTCCAAGTAATGCAAATGAGATTTATTTAGCAGATCTCAAAAACAACAGAGCACACAAACTCAGTCACAGCATAAATCTAACATTCAAGTTTTTTCGTGTAAACTGTGATTCCCACAAATACATTTTAACTAAATGGAATATTCCACCACTCCAAAGTTGTGTCTTGTTAAGATTCCCCAGAGTTAGACAAGTCAGAAAAGGCGTTTTATAACCAGCCCAATAGGATCTGGCAGCAGTTGGTTTTCTTAGTTTAGCATAAAACAATGTAAGTGAATTCACGTAGATTGTAGTGTTTTTTTATGCAGGTGAATGCAAGCCTTCCCTTCCATTGCTTTATGCTAAAACAACTGGTTACAAAATGTTTTTTCTGACTTGGCTAACTCTGGGGAATCTAACAACACACAAGTTTAGGGACAGAAGATCCCTATAGGAATATTAAAATAATAAAAATGCAGCAATAAATAAAACGTAATACTTGTGCTTTGTAACAAAGTAACACTCTGTGGAAGTTAACTTGGTGAACTTATTCACCCTGGACAGGAAATAATTGCACATAAGAAACATAAATAAGAATAAATTTAAAAAAAGTTCCAAAACAATAATTTGTGTTCAAAGTTCAAAGGAGTAGAGCCACACGAGTTCATAAAGCTGGCGCCATCTGCTGGATAGGTAGCGCAATATCGGTCGTCTTTTTGGCCGATAGCCGATACTATTAATGACCCCAATATCGGCCGATAATATCGGTCGGGCCCTAATATATATATATATTTTTTCCTAATCTAAAATTACCTAATCAAAGTTATTTTAACCCCTAAATGGCCTTTGTGTGTATGTGTTGTTTCTTTAGTGAGTACAGTGTTCCATTAGGGAGCATATCAGAGACCCAGCTGACTCTGTGCCACCCTGAGCGAGAGCTGCTGCCACTCGTTTTAGCAAACTGTAACTACACTCTGGAGAAAGGAGGCGAGATGGGCAGCAGCTATGACCTGCTGGCAATTCAAACCCAGCTGGCCCGACGCTTCCTAGCTGGAAAACCACTCATCCAGGCGGTAAAACTCCAACTTGATCACGCAGCTGCTTGTGGGTGGAATGAAACGGTAGATTATGTTTTCACCTGCATGTTTTCTGTCTGAATCAGGACACTTTGCGGTACTTGAACCGACGCTTGCAGGACTTTTCTGTGGTTCTAACTGAAGTGAGAACAAAGATTCATCAGGTAAAAGCTTTTGACTCAGCTCAGCTTTTTATGGCACCAGTGTTTCCACCTGAAACTGATGCCAGCTGCACTAGTGTACACTGTTGGATGTTTGTGAGGCCACGCTGTTAGAGGTCAAATTCCTTCCATCTGCTGCTCTCCTCCCGCCTGCTGACGGGCTCTGTTTTTACGTTGCAGGAAGCATTGAAGGGCTCGGTGAGCAGTGCCATGAGAACTGTGCTGCGCTCTTACACGGATGTGTGTGATGCCATCTTCGTAGTGGAGGTTGGCCTGCGCTTTCTTGGGAAAACAGGGGGAGATCCTGAGAGACATCTTTTGTCTTATCTGACTGAGTCGCTGCAGATGGGCTCGCAGATCTCAAACACTGTGTTCAAGGTAGCTGGAGGAGGTTGAACCTGCAGCACATAATTTGCTTTCAAACATTAAGATGGTCTGTTTCCTTACAGGCTCTTGGGGAAAGCAAACTGCAGCACTGCATTTTCACCTGGCAGCTTCTGAATGGGTGGAAATCAGAGCTGCTGCTTAATCGGAAACAAGTAAGCATCTAACAAGTCAGAAACTCCAGAAGTTGTATGGAATTAGGTCATTTAAGGGTTTTTATACTTGTCTTGTGTAAATTTTAGTTTGTTTGCAACATTTGTGACGTAATTGATAATGTTTTATAGCATTTTTTAAATT
Organism: Nothobranchius furzeri; assembly: GCF_043380555.1. NCBI lineage: Eukaryota > Metazoa > Chordata > Actinopteri > Cyprinodontiformes > Nothobranchiidae > Nothobranchius > Nothobranchius furzeri. Next base: position 53,361,851 of record NC_091756.1, on the reverse strand, counting down.
TCATATCAGAAACTCAGTCTATGGTAACTATCTATACTGATTAAAATCATTACTGTATCTTGTGCCCCTTGACCCAAAACCAAATGGAGTTGAATTTCATTAAGTCTGTCTGACTCAGAAAATACACAGAACTTTGCATCAATAAAACCTGAGCAGTTCCTTTATTCTTTATCCTGAAGTGTTTTTCTCAGCTGGTGTTTGAAAATCACTGAAATAAAAATAAGATTAAAAAATAATAATCCCAGAGGTTTTTTGAACTTTGACAGTAGTCAATTCTTGTTTTAGGACCCTTTTCAGAAGCTGCCTTCCGAGTTTCAGCAAAAGTTGACGGAGGAAGAGAGAAAAGATCTGAAGGCCTTCCTTGCTGTCACAGACGTGGACACTTTTGCTTTGGAGCTGCATGAAATCCTCCTGCTGAAGACGAGCAACACTGCTCATGACCAGGCTTACCAGTCTCATTGGGAGTAAGTGAAAACAAGTTGCATTCAGTCTTTGGTTGTGAAAGCTAATTCAGCATGTGTGGCTTTATTTTAGGTTGGATGCAGCCACCAAATGGTAAAATCCTCCCAAAACAATTAAATTGTTATGATTCTCCTCAGTTTAAACTCTGAGTGTTTTTATAAAAGGTTCCTTTCTGGAAGTGTGTCTATTGTTTGTAAAAGTCTAAAGGAAGCTATTGATTCCTGACAACTTTAATCAGAGGAAAGTGTCGAGCTGGTGCTCCCCCTACCTCTGGGATTTGCTGCCTTTTGACTTCCAGGATCAGATCATGATCCCTTGGGGTGCCATCTGTTGCAGCTTAAGTTGTATTCCCTCTGCTGCAGGTCATTCTCTTCGAAGCAGCAGCTGGGCTGGCACTCAGCAGGAATGTGTCTGATGAGAACAATAGATGCAGTGCTAACATTTATATTCTCCGTGTTCTCCCTCCCTGCTGCTTGTAGCATCAGGTCCACTTTAGAGGTCCATTTGGAGCAGAAAACTCTTCCTCCTCTGCTGGGGCTTGAAGATTTACCAGAGGAGATCCCACTGGGAAAGGGGGCAGATGTGTGGAGGGCAGCTGTGGAGTTTAAAAGAAGATAAAACACATTCATTTTCATTGTTTCGTCCAAAGGTCATCTGCTGTGACCATTATTCCAAATATTCCAATATAATATATGTGCCTGTCTGTTGTGCAAATTTTTGTTTTTATCTGTTTTCATTTGTAAATCCACGTGTCAATGACGAGTTAATAAAGAATAAAGTGTCTTTCAGTGGATGTGTTTCTAACAGCTCCCAACTTGAAAAAGTGTCCGTTTGAAAAGTCAACCGAACCACCGTTGAGGACACGCCCCTTTTGACAGACGCTTTCCTCCAGCCTATCGGAGGCAAGCGTCTTGAAAGTATGTTAGTCTTTCCACCAATCACAGACGGCACAAGGCGGAGACATCCAGCGTTGTTACCACAGAGATGATGATACGCGTTATTTGGTCCTCTGTTTATCCACCGACTCCCGATCACTTTCGCTGCTTATCAGACGGTTGTTTTGGAAAGAAAAAGCACAGCTGTGGAAGCACCCCACGAAATATCTGATATGATGTCATCCATTTAATGAGGTAAGTAGTTTCCGACCCACGGCTGTGTGGTTTTCGGTTAAGGTAAAGGAGACGAGACTGTTAGCTCGGTATGAGCTATCAGACTTCATTTAAAGAACGACCATTTTAGTCTTTTACTACCAAGAAATTATTGCTGAAAAGTTGTTATAACTGTTTATAACATAACTTTTAACAATTGGCACTTTTTTACAAGCTTAACCGAGGCTGAACTCAGGAATCTTATCGTAGGGATGCTACATAAATCAGCTTCCAGCACGTAAACCGTACACCATACCCATGTCCCCTGGATGTTCCAAGTTTTAGCTAGCGTCTGACTATCATGCAGATGTTTCATGAAATTGTGTGATCAAATGACTTAAAACATGTATTTTTGCCATAAAAGATGTATACACACTTGTCTGTCTTGAATGCAAACAAATACATAAATGCAAACCGCTGACAAAAAAAAATTAGTTTTAGTTTGTTTACACTAAACTCTTGAGTTTCTATTATCGGACAAAAGACACGTAATTACTATTCTTCTAAAAAAGAAAATGCATTGAACTTATATAGCGCTTTTCTAGACACCCAAAGACGCTTTCACACTCTCACATTCACACACTGCTAGTGATGGTAAGCTACTTGTAGCCACAGCCGCCCTGAGGCTGCCATTTGGCGCCGTTGGCCCCTCTGACCACCACTAACACAGGCAAGTTGGGTGAAGTGTCTTGCCCAAGGACACAACAGCAGTTGTAGCATCAGGTCAGGTAACTAAAAACTAAATACCGAAACAACGGTTGTCTAACGTTTCTGTGGTGGAGTATAACATTATTTCTCAGGTATTTGGGTTACAGAGTCTGACTGGACACACAACTGCAGAACAGTTTGTTCTACTTTTTTTCTAGAGGAGATCAATGATAAACAGAAATCATTGCAGGTTTTATTCAATGGATTTTTTTATTATAATTTTTTTTGTGGGTGACACAAAGAGAGCCAGTCTTCTTTCTGTTATTGTGCCCACTAAACCCTCATGGTCATGATGAATCACTTCATCTGTTTTGCAGGTGTTCTCAGGATGCATCCAACACGTAGTCCCTCCATTCCAACTGGCGCTGATAGAGATGCCCTGGACCTCAGTCTGTCTGGTTCCCAGCTTTCTATATCTAAGAGACCAGGCAGTGCATCTCCAGGGAAGTACTTCTCCCGGTCTGTGTCTGTGGCTGGTGACAGCAGAGGGAAACGCAACACCCTGGTGAGGCTCAGCTCACACCTGCTTGATTATTTTTGAGTCAACTCCTGGTTCTGAAATGAAAATTTACCAAACTATTTCCATCCACAGAGTGATGCCAACATTGGTAACTCCCGCTCTATCAAGAACCTAAGGCGGTCCAACAGCACCACTCAGGTCAACCAGCAGGCCAACCTCAGTTTGAGGTGCAAACACATACTGGCACACATACCTGCTGATGCAGAAACATTTGGTCTAGTGGAAAGGAAATGGCACTTCACAGTCATTTCTCATGTATTCTCTCTGCTTTAGGCCAGTTTTCTTCATTTCTTATCAGTGACATTGACATGTTGAAGTGTGCAGGGTACAGGATGTGCTGATTCATGTCTGCAGAGCCTCAGGCACAGCCAGTCCTTTGTATCACATTTAAATCTAACAGAAAAACAATCTTTACAGAGGATTCTGCAATATGGACAGCTTTATTTTGTTGTGAATGTCAAAAAGAATCTGTGCATTCTGAAGCCATGCTTGTATTAACAGGAGGTATCTTTATACACTAGCCTTCTGTTGGGGAGCTCTTTAAACCAGAGAGCCATTCCTCAGAGAGCAGCAGCTGGCAGCCCCGAAGCTGAAGCTCTTCAGACAATAGGAGTGTTGGCGTGCCAGTTTCTGTGTCATAAAGACCAGAGACGAGTTGGTTGGCTGTTCCCAGGTCGTGGGTGTTTCCGGGGCTTCTTTGTCCCGTTTTAAAGAGGGGGGGCCAGAACTCCTCGGGTCAAGTTACCTCGTCCACTAAAAGCCGGTGGAAAGAGAAGTGTGTGCACGTTCTTATTCTATTGTCTGGAAGCTGCCACTGGGCCCCCTCCCATCAGTTTCTGAGGATGCTGAGCTTAGGGTCTTTAAAGTTAAAGACCCCCCCCCCCCACACACACACACACACGGGGTCACTTGACACTCCCATTCCCCTCCCTGCATCTATCACTAGTAAATCCCAAACTAGTGGAATGTGCAGCTTGAATAGTGTTCAGATAGCTTTTCACTGGGCCAGCTGCTGCTACCCCGCCTCCCAAAGACACACGCTCATTTATATACTCACACAGCTCCAAACACCCCTGGACAAATACCAGACAGGGGGTCGCCCTGCATCTGCTCCTCATGACGAAGACACTCAAAACCAAGGCCACCAAGAATCACATATGCTCACATTTATAAGGAATTCATCACAGTGTCTTTGCCCCCCCCCCCCCCCCCCCAACACACACACACACCAAATCACACAGTCAGCTGCTGCATGAAATCCTTAAGAAGATGGGCTCCTTTTTTGCAGCTGTCATCACAACAGTTAATCACAAATCTGTCACTCTGCCAATTTCTGGAAAGAGTTAATTATGAGAGAATACGTAAAGGTTCCAGATCATGCTATTTTAAACTTTTAAGAACAAAGGCAGGCACAGGGCAAAAAAGTATTTAGTCAGCCACCAATTGTGCAAGTTCTCCCACTTAAGATGATGACAGAGGTCGGTAATTTTCATCATAGGTACTCTTCAACTGTGAGAGACAGAATGTGAAAAAAAAATCCATGAATTCACATGGCAGGATTTTTAAAGAATTTATTTGTAAATCAGGGTGGAAAATAAGTATTTGGTCACTTCAAACAAGGAAAATCTCTGGCTCTCACAGACCTGTAACGTCTTCTTTAAGAAGCTTTTCTGTCCTCCACTCGTTACCTGTATTAATGGCACCTGTTTGAACTCATTATCTGTATAAAAGCCACCTGTCCACAGCCTCAAACAGTCAGACTCCAAACTCCACTATGGCCAAGACCAAAGAGCTTTCGAAGGACACCAGGAAAAGAATTGTAGACCTGCACCAGACTGGGAAGAGTGAATCTACAATAGGCAAGCAGCTTGGTGTGAAAAAATCAACTGTGGGAGCAATTATCAGAAAATGGAAGACATACAAGACCACTGATAATCTCCCTCGATCTGGGGCTCCACGCAAGATCTCATCCCGTGGGGTCAAAATGATCATGAGAACGGTGAGCAAGAATCCCAGAACCACATGGGGGGACCTGGTGAATGACCTGCAGAGAGCTGGGACCACAGTAACAAAGGTCACCATCAGTAACACACTACAACGGCAGGGAATCAAATCCTGCAGTGCCAGATGTGTTCCGCTGCTGAAGCCAGTGCATTTCCAGGCTCGTCTGAAGTTTGCCAGAGAGCACATGGATGATACAGCAGAGGATTGGGAGAATGTCATGTGGCCAGATGAAACCAAAGTAGAACTTTTTGGTATAAACTCAACTCGTCGTGTTTGGAGGAAGAATAATGAGTTGCATCCCAAGAACACCATACCTACTGTGAAGCATGGGGGTGGGAACATCATGCTTTGGGGCTGTTTTTCTGCTAAGGGGACAGGACGACTGATCCGTGTTAAGGACAGAATGAATGGGGCCATGTATGGTGAGATTCTGAGCCAAAACCTCCTTCCATCAGTGAGAGCTTTGAAGATGAAACGTGGCTGGGTCTTCCAACACGACAATGATCCCAAACACACCGCCCGGGCAACAAAGGAGTGGCTCCGTAAGAAGCATCTGAAAGTCCTGGAGTGGCCTAGCCAGCTCCAGACCTCAACCCCATAGAAAATCTGTGGAGGGAGTTGAAAGTCCGTGTTGCTCGGCGACAGCCCCAAAACATCACTGCTCTTGAGAAGATCTGCATGGAGGAATGGGCCAAAATACCAGCTACTGTGTGTGCAACGCTGGTAAAGACCTATAGTAATCGTTTGACTCTGTTATTGCCAACAAAGGTTATGTTACAAAGTATTGAGTTGAATTTTTGTTATTGACCAAATACTTATTTTCCACCCTGATTTACAAATAAATTCTTTAAAAATCCTGCCATGTGAATTCATGGATTTTTTGTTCACATTCTGTCTCTCACAGTTGAAGTGTACCTATGATGTAAATTACTGACCTCTGTCATCATTTTAAGTGGGAGAACTTGCACAATCGGTGGCTGACTAAATACTTTTTTGCCCCACTGTATGGTGAAAACTTGCTGTTGGCACTATTGAGATGTCATTTATCTTAAAAAAGAATTGTTTTTGTTACTTTGAATTTATACCTGGAAATAAAATGGTCCATTTCAGTGAAACTCCACCCACGCCCGCTACAACATGTGCCTACAACAGCGTCTTGGCGAGTCAGTTGCTATATTAGCTGCATCTGCCTGCCATCTCAGTTTTGTCATGTGCTGATGTGGTTTTAATCCCTGTGGTGTCTGCAGTAATTAATTTAGTCAGCTGAAGCAGATTTCATGTTTTATATTTTAGTTTTAATTATTTTCCGCAAAATATTTTGTGTCTTTAAACATATCTGAATTTGTTCATTCTCCAGCTGCATTTTAGTTGATTTACTCTGCGCACCTCCATGGACTCGCACTGACTAAATAAGTAATGAAAGCACAAAAACAACCTATTCTTATATTTTAAACAGTTTACCATTAAAGGATTGAAAACGTCATACTGACAAGTGCAGCTGAAGAAGAAGGAAAAGGTTACTGCTCAGACTGAGATGTGAACCTGCACAAAACAGCATGCCAGTCTAGCACTCTAACCTCTGGACTACCAAGTCTGCCACTTGCTAGCAGTCGCCTGCTTTTCAAAATTTAAGGCCTTAAAAATCCTTAAAAATGACAAGTAATCCTTAAATACAGTTTCCAAACGTCTTAATTACCAAAGACCCAATAAACTAGATTAGTTTATTTCTATGACATTTTCGTGAATTTCTAGTTAGTGTTCAGCTTTTTTGTGTATGATGTTGGCGTAAGCGGAACCGTACACATTCAGTTGGTTGTGATTGTGAAAGGGCGCTACTTTTAGATGAGCACATTAGCTGGTTAAGCTAGTGGGAGTTTGCGTCATGGGGAGGTTTAATGGTAACTGGACGGCTAATCCCACGTTTGCGATGTGGTTAGCACCGGTTCCAGGCAATGGCTGGAAATTATAGCTTCAATTTAATTTTTAAAATAGCTTAAATTTGGTCAAAGTGTCCTTAAAAAGGTCTTAAAAAGTCTTAAATTTGGCTCCCTTAAACCTGCAGATACCCTGGTTTAGGACCAGAGACTAGCTCCCAGGAGAGGAGAAGGGCCTGCTGACGAGAATAGTTTCCATTAATGCTTTACAGAATTGTCAAATTAAAACTCAAAATTTGCAGCTGAAACAGGAAAATGTATGAACAGGTATTTTTTGTTTTTTGGAGAAGTAATAACAATATCACATGGTTAAAAGCTCCAAAAAGTGGATTTTCCATGATATGGTCCCTTTTGAACAAAAATGATTCACCCACAGAATATCCACGTGGATAAAAACAGTGTTTGCCTGAAGCCTTTTTTTAATGTGTCATAGTGGTCAAATTACACACAGGGGTGTCTTTGACCCTCCGGGGTTTAATGTCTCAGGTTTTCGATATAATAGCTGAACTGGTTTCTGTTCTCCAGTCAGGACCAGAGCAACGATTACTTGGCTCTGTTTGACAGCAGCTCAGATGGACGCAAGAAACTGGCGAGCCTCAGCAAGATATCACCAGAGAGAACCACATGGAACATCCTGGTATTTACCATCATTCTGTTTGTCATCAGCTTTGTTTTGATTTATATCCCATCAATTTGAAACATTATAAATCTATAACCCGGTCTAGTATTTAAATTACATTTACATTTTTTTCTTTGTAGTATATAACAGTCGATAAAGGTTTAATGAGGTAATATGTATTTTTCTTTTTCAGGATGATCAGCCCAGAATCTTTCCATCTCACTCCAGCTCCCGCAGCACTGGCAGCATGGACTCACCCACCAGCCTGAAGAGAAAAGAACCTGGCATCAGTCTGGCTGCTACCTTCACAGCCAACAACAGGTGGGCTACATCACACACGTATGCACACAATCGGTCTCTGTCTCGTGTTTTAAACCCGCTGATCAAAGTGTCTGATATCAACACCATCACACACAATGTTTTTCTTTAGTGAAAATGGAAAATACTGTGTAGGCCGAGTTTAGCATTTTCATTTTCAGTTACTTGAAAGAAATCCCTCACTCATATTTTAATACATCTGCAGTGGTCTATAGTATGAATGAATACTTTGTAAGTTGTACTCTGGGGGAAAAAGCTCCGGTGTGCTTGTTTCAGCACAGAGAATTCAGCAAGAGACGAAAGTATCTCCAGACGGCAGGATTTGGAGTTTTATTTCCTCGTTTGGACATTTTGCCTCTGATTGGCTAACAGCAACGCGACTACCAGAGTCCGTTTTCTCTGTTACACTGATGTTTTATCTCCACAAATAACACAAGCCAGAAGGAGTTCTGTGTGGTGGGGTTGCAAATGCTAACAGTTAGCTTCTACTAGCCAAGACATTGTCTGCTGTTTCTTGAACGTTAACTAACAACAGCCTTCCCTGTCGTGAGCCAAGATGGGTGAGTATGAACGTTAAGAGACAGCGTGACGTAGATCTGTCAGGCTTTTAAAATCCTAGAGTTTCTCTGTCTATTTTATATCAGAAGCTAATGCAGGAGATAGGTGTAGGAGACTATTTTCATGTTCAGCCTGCATGGAAAACTCAGAGTGACTGATCGTTCTCAAAAATCATAATTTAAAGATGGTTTGTTAAAGCTCCGAGGAGTGGAGTAAGTGTACCAGAGGTCTTATGAATGGATTTAACAGGGTATCCGCGGGTCCTTAAAAAGTCTTAAAAAGTCTTAAATTAGCTTTTCCTAATTTAAGGCCTTAAAAGTCCTTAAAAATGACAAATAATCCTTAAATCCAGTTTCCAAAGGTCTTAAATGACCAAAGACCCAATAAACAAGATTCTTTTATTTCTATAAAAATTTCGTGAATATCTAGTTAGTGTTCAGCATTTTTTGTGTATGATGTTGACGTAAGCGGAACCGTACACATTCAGTTGGTTGTGAAAGGGGGCTATTTTTTTTAGATGAGCACATTAGCTGGTTAAGCTAGTGGGAGCTTGCGCCATGGGGAAGGGCAAGTTTAATGGTAACTGGATGGCTAATCCCACGTTCGCGACGTGGTTAGCACCGGTTCCAGGCAATAGCTGGAAATTATCGCTTAAATTTAATTTTTAAAATAGCTTAAATTTGGTCAAAGTGGCCTTAAAAAAGGTCTTAAAAAGTCTTAAATTTGGCTCCCTTAATTCTGCAGATACCCTGTTTAAGTGTGATGGAGGATGTCAGTGTCGCTCTTTGGTGTTTTTGCAGGAGCAACAAGGGAGCTGTGGGAAACTCGGTTACCACCATCTTACACAACAACCACTCGGAGAAGCCTCTCACACCTAAGAGCTCAAATCAGAAGCCTTCCTTCAAGTTAGTCTTTTTGTTGTTGCAGTTCTTGCTGCAAAATACCTAATTTCATTACTTCAGAGAAAAGGTTTGCAAACCAATTACTGACATAAAAACGTGCTCTGATTTTGTGTGGTTTTAGTAACATCCTGAAGGCCACAGCAAACGATGAGGTTTTGGTGGAGAATAGCTCTGTCACAAAATCCCAGAAGAATTTCTCCTCCTCGTCTTCCACCCCCAACAACAGATCTCCGGTGTCGGCTCGGCCCTGCAGCCCCATCCCGCCACGGCGGAGGGAAGCCACAGAGGAGGAGGCTGAAAGGTCAGACCTGCTGAACAGTGTCACCACTGTGTGCATGTTTCCTGTATTGTTTGTGAGTCACAGCAGCTCTCTTGTATTTCTGAAGGTTTATTCAGCAGGTGAACCAGGCTGCCATCACCATCCAATGCTGGTACAGACAGCATGCCAAGAGAAAACACAGCAACCAGGCAGCACTCAAACAATTCCTTGTTGATAAAGGAAAGGTAGTTAGTAGTTCTTCCTTTTCAGTCTCAGATGTAACAGAGTTTTTCTGGCAGTTGCGTTAATCGCTTCCCTTGTAGGAGTGGGAGGAGAGAAGAGAGGGGGATAGTCGCCTGGAGCAGCAACATCGGAAAGCAGAAGACAGAAAACGGATCCGGGAGGAGAAAGCCCAACTAGCCCGTCTTGCTGCCATCCAGGTGCAATCTGAGTTCATCAGTTTGTCTGCAGCTGTTTGTTGTTGCAGTTCCACTGAGACGGAAAACTCTGATACATCCAGAATTTGTTTAATCAAAATGGAATCAGCAGAAACTCTGGTCCAGTGGTTCCCTTAGCTGGAGTCAGGACCCCACTGTGGGTCATGAAGCACTTTGCTCAAATCTTCAAGTGTTCTCCAGAAATCAAATTCCCTTAAACATAACTGCTGATCTTAAATTATACCTCCACCGTGGAGTATGGAAGGCAAATTCAGCTAAGATGCTTTAGTGTTTGATATTATTATTGGGCCAGATTTGAAGAGGATGGAATCTTTTCAATAAAAATTTATGTTTCTATATAAATATTAAATGAACTCTGTGAGGTTATACACAATACTTTTACTCATAAACACATGTCAAATCGTCCTTTTATCTTTTTTCACCCTGGTTCTTTAAATTTGTCCTTTGTCTCCCCCTTGGGGTGTGTCACAGGAGCTGCAGCAGAAAAGAGCCCAGCGAGCTGCGAACATGCAGCATGCAGCCCATGTTGATCAGGAAAACCCGTGTCTAACGGGAGCAGTGGGACGGAAGAAGCAGCCTAAGACGTCCTCTAGCAATAAGAGTCCAGATTCACTGAGCAACGTCAGCCTGGTGTCACCCACTCACACCAAATCTAAAAATGCAGGTTTGTTGCTGATTTACTTCACGGCTCTGCAGCCCGCCCTGAACCACATTATATGATCAATAGTTCGTTTATAAAGTATTTGATCACCATGAGCTTTATAGTATTTTCCTGTGTTTTTTAAAGGAGCATCACTGATTATTGCTTGGTGGTATGCTTCCACAGATTCCAATCTGAACATTATGACTGAGTTAAGTGACCTTAGCTTCAGAGCTGTTTCTCCAACCCTGTCCAGTCACAAAGATACTCAGGTGTGGAACTTTTCATTCATCTTAACTCTGCTTACCCTCTGGGTCTGTCAAACACTCACTTCGTGTATGTCTTAGGAGCAGGAGGACCGAGCAGGAGACGTTCCTCTCAGGCATCATGAGAGCGGAAAAAAACTCATTCGTAAAGAGAAACCTCATCTAACTCGCCTTGCTGCCCCCCCTCTCAACTCATCTGATGTACGTACTTTGTATGAACACCGGTTTAGGTCTTTGACTGTGGCTCAGAGTTTTCAGTGAAAGTGTCCCAGTTTTTTATTATTTTTTTTTATTTTTTCTGATCATGTGGATTAGGAACAGAAGCAGAAACGAGCTCCTGCAGCTGCTGAGGATCAGCACGCTGCCAAGGTGGAGGTGGAGAACATCAGGCAGACTGGTGCAGTGGGAAGGAGGAAACTTCTCAGGATCACCCCAACCAACAACAGTCCTGTTTCACTGAGCAACAACAGCCCCAAATCCCCCACAGACATCAAAACCAACAACACAGGTCTGACAGGTCTCCATATCTAATCTAGATTTAAGTTGGAAATATTTACCAGGGTGTTTTTGCTTCTACAGAATCTAATTTAAATGTGGCTGATGGAGCTGACCTCAGCTTCAGAGCAGTGTCTCCATCTTTGTCAAATCACAGAGGATCTCAGTGTTCCCAGGTAAGTGACCGGATATTGGACTTGGTCAGCAGTTTCTCCTCCCAGCAGCATGTATTTATTTGTTTGTTTGTTTATTTGTGGTGCAGGAGGTCCTACAGATGTCTGTGAGTGTGGAGGACCAGCATCAGGGAGCTCAGTCCAGCAGAGCGCAGTCTAAAACAACATTGATTGAGCTGCTGGACACCCTAAAGATGTTAGAGGAGGAGCCAGAGAGACTTTCAGAACCACGGTGCTACCAAAAGGAGAAGTACGCCTGGATAGACGAAGTTAGTGGTTCCTTACAAATCATTTAGTGCGTCTTTCAAAAGGAAGCCACTGATGTGTCTTCATCCCATGAAAGGACAGAGAATCTAACTCACTGACCGCCGATAACCTGGAGCGTCATGGCCAGCTGAGCCACCATCCTGCACTGCCAGAAGGGGGCGCTCTGCTGTCTGAAGCAAAGCTGCAGAGCATCATGAGCTTCCTGGATGAGATGGAGAAGTCCGAGCAGGAAAGGCCTCGATCAGTAACCTCGGGTTCTCACAGAGAGGTCAGCAGCATTTCCTTCATGTTGTCATGTAAGACGTAAACAAAATGAGCTCATGGATAATGTTCTAATGTTCAGGCTGTGTTCTTTGAGGAGGAGCTGGTTGGAGTTGAACAAGCATCAGCTACAGCAGCTGAGGTTTCTGGCTCCATGATGAAAATGAAACTGGAGCTGGAGGAGAAGAAACGCACCATCAGCATGCTGCAGACAGCTCTGGTGAGGAAGATGTTCCTACAGAGCTTGAGTCCGTTAGCTGATGAGGATAGGACACTCACAGGTGTGTATTCTGTTTTTCTGCATGAAAGGCTCAGCAGAAGGAACTGATGGCGAGACATCTGAAGGAGATGGAGAAGGAGCTAAGCAACAATTTCCAGCTTCAGCAGGAGCAATATGAAGCTGCCATCCAGAGACACCTGACCTTCATCGACCAGGTGTGCAGCTCCTCGGAAACTACCTCAATTATTCTCTCCTGCTGGGTTTCTCTTTTCTATTTGTCTGAGGTATGCGCCGTCTCTCTGCAGCTCATCAATGATAAAAAAGCTCTGAGTGAGCGCTGTGAAGGAGTGGTGGCTGAACTGAAGCAGGTGGACCAGAAGTACACAAAGAAGATTGTTCAGATGCAGCAGCAGCATGAGATGGTGAGTTCCTCCCAGCGGTCTACTCTGCTGCTGCTGTAACTGTAACTTGCTGTTCTGCAGCGCTGCTTTTGTTGAAATCTTTTCTACTTTCTTTCTCTTCGTCTTCGCCTTTATCTCTGTGATTTTCTTTTCTTGCCTTTTAGGTGTGGCAAATTCTCGGCCCCTTGTGCGAGGTAACTTTGTTTTCTGTTCTAATTCCTCCTTTGCACCTTATGCTCACTCATTTTTATTTATTCCTTGTTTCCATTCATCCTTCCAACACCTCTTCTCTTGGACAGTCTGTCTGCATGTGAGAAACCTTCTTTTATTTCATCTCAACATCTACATCCAAATCTCTGTTTTGCGATTACTTTTAGTTTCTTTGTTTGAGTTCCTCATTTCTATTTCCTGCTTCCGCTGTCATTTTTATTTATGAAGTAAATGTTTTGACATCTGTTTTTTTTTTAAATCTTCATTACTGAAACGCCACCGTTATTCTCCTGTTGTCCATCTTTGTCCTTCTGCAGGAGATCAAGAAGTTAAAGGATCTAATGAGCGCCACAGAAAAGATTCGCAGAGAGAAATGGATTGATGAGAAAACCAAAAAGATCAAGGATATCACAATAAAAGGTAGGATGGACTGAAAAGAAATCTGCAACCACTTTATCCTGTAAGGGTCTCAGGGAGCTGGTGCCTTCCTCCAGCAGCCACCAGAAAAGAGGCGAGGGACACGAAGTGACCTTGGACCTCCCCCAACAGGAATTCTGAGGTTCTTAAAACCAATAATAAACTGATTACTAAACTCACTTTACTTAAACCTAAAGTAGAGTTGATATAAATGTGTTCTGAGGTAATACATAAGATAAGATAAGATAAGATAAGATAAGATATCCTTTATTGTCATTAAATGATTGCACATTCAACGAAATTTCCTAGAGCTCCACATTAGGCATCCGCTAAAAATACTAAGAAAAATAGTTAAAACAAGTACAATATGCACCATGCAATAAAAAACAAAAACATTACAAAATACAATAAATAATATCAATAGGGTTGATTTTTCTGTCCATTCAGGGTTCTAATAGCCCAGGGAAAGAAACTCTTCCTCAGTCTGTCGGTCCTGCAGCTGAGGGATCTGAACCTTTTCCCAGATGGCAGCATGGCAAAAAGGTAGTGGTTTGGGTGGTAAATGTCCCTGGAGATGGTTCTTGCTCTAGTGAGACACCTCTGCAGGGCGATAGTGTCCAAGGAGGGAAGGGTGCATCCAATCACCTTTTCCGCCGCTCTAATGACCCTCTGGTATCTGTTTTTATCAGCTACTGTGCACCCCGCGTACCACACAGGGATAGCGTAAGTCATCACGCTCTCAATGACTGCTCGATAAAAAGACACCAAGAGGTTGGTCTGCAGCCTATTCCACTTCAGGACTCTCAAGAAGTGCAGCCGCTGTTGTGCTTTTTTGACCAAGGCAGTGGTATTGATTGTCCATGACAGATCCTCAGAGATGTAAATCCCGAGAAACTTAAAGGAGGGAACTCTCTCCACCTCAGCTCCTTTAATGCAGAGAGGGCGGTGGGCATCCTTACTCCTTCGGAAGTCAATAACCATCTCCTTGGTCTTCTTGATGTTAAGAGAGAGGTTATGATCATCACACCATTCTGATAAATGGCAAACCTCATCTCTGTATGCTGCGTCATCGTTGTTATGGATAAGACCTACAAGAGTGGTGTCATCTGCAAACTTAATGATCTTATTAGAGCGATGAATAGGAATGCAGTCATGGGTGTAGATGGTGAACAGCAGGGGGCTTAGCACACAGCCCTGAGGGGAACCAGTGCTGAGCATCAGAGTGGATGACCGCTTGTCACCAAACCTGACAGCCTGTGGGCGATTGGTGAGGAAATCTTTGATCCAGCCACAGGTGGTAGGGGGGAGGTTCAGGTTAATCAACTTGGCTACAAGGACGTTCGGGATTATGGTATTAAAAGCAGAGCTAAAATCAATAAAAAGCATTCTAACGGAGGTGCCGGGGTTCTCCAGATGTTGCAAAGAGGAGTGGAGAGCATTAGATATGGCATCCTCAGTAGACCTGTTTGCTTTATATGCAAACTGGCAGGGATCCATGCTGGGTGGGAGGAAGTCCTTGATATGTTTTTGCACCAGCTTCTCAAAGCACTTGGTCACCACCGGTGTGAGTGCTATGGGTCTGTAATCATTGAGACTGTTGATTGTAGTAGACTTGGGAAGTGGGACTATTGTTGTTGATTTCAAACAATATGGAACCGTAGCTTCTGACAAGGAGCGATTGAGTAATTTGGTGAATACCATGGACAGCTGATCTGCACAGTACTTCAGCACCTTGCCAGGAACACCATCAGGACCAGCCGCTTTCCTCTGATGAACAGCCCTGAACACGGTTCGAACCTGTTGTTCTTGAAGTGTGAGTATTTGTGTATCTGATCCAAACTCAGCGGGTGATGTTATAGGACTGATGTTAGTTGTGGGGAAGCTGGTATTCTCAAAACGAGCAAAGAAATAGTTGAGTTCTTCGGCTAATGAAGCTCCTATTTCAGTGCTAGATCTGTTGTCCTTGTATTTGGTAATATGTCTCAGTCCTTCCCAGACCCTCCTTGGGTTGCTGGCAGACAGATGTTGCGACAGCTTTTTGGTGTAGCTCACTTTAGCCTCCTTCATTCCCCTTTTAAGATCAGTCCTTGCCCGCCAGTACTTTGCCTGGTCTCCCGACGCGTATGCAGCATTCCGTGCCTTTAACAGTACCCTGACCTTACTCGTCATCCAGGGTTTACAGTTAGGGTAGATCCGAACCTGCTTGTGAATGATGACAGTGTCCATGCAATGTTTGATATAGCAGAGCACAGTATCTGTGTAAATTTGTAGATCCTCATTTCCAAAAATGCTCCATTCTGTGTGAGTAAAACAGTCCTGCAGTTGAGCCAAGGCTTCATCTGTAAGAGTGTTAATGGTTTTAATAATTGGCCTTGTTCTTTTTTTCAGTGGTATGTATGCAGGTAGGAGGAGCAGAGAGAGATGGTCTGACTTTCCAAGGGGGGGGGAGAGAGACGGATTTATAAGCCTGTTTAATATTTGTGTAAACATGATCCAAGATGTTGTTTCCTCTCGTGGGGCATTTCACATGTTGAACAAATTTAGGCAGCACAGTTCTCAAGCACGCTTTGTTGAAATCCCCTGCTATAATATGTACTCCTTCAGGATATGTTTGCTGCTGTTCACTGATTTTATAATATAAGTGATCAAGGGCTAGACTAACATTGGCATCTGGTGGTATATAAACTGCTGTTATCATCACAACAGTTAGTTCCCTGGGCAGATAAAATGGTCTACATGTGACAGATATCGTCTCTATATCTGGTGAGCAGAATGTAGCAGAGATCCTGCTGTTCGTACACCAGTTGTTGTGTGTGTAGATACACAAACCTCCTCCTCTGCGTTTTCCAGCTGAAGCTTTCCTGTCGCTACGGTGTAGAGTGCGGCCCGGTAGTTGCACTGACGCATCAGGAATGTCCTCTCGTAACCAGGACTCCGTCACGACCAGAACGCAGCAATCCCGAGTGAGTGGATGAGCTGTGAGTAATAAATCCAATTCGTCGATTTTGTTGACAATAGATCGTGAGTTGGTCAGGAAAATGCTTGGGAGTGGTGGTTTAAATGGCTGCCTCTTTAGTCTGGCTTGCAGACCAGACCGGCAGCCCCGCTTTTGTTTGCGTTCCTTCCGCCTCCTACGACGCGTAACTGAGCCAACAACGATCCACGGAGCGTCCAATGGCCTCGCTATAATTGGAGGGATGTTGTGGGAGCTTTGATACTCCTTTGTCATGGGCATCTGGCAGTTGTATCCGATGCTGTATAGTTCCCCTCGGTCATACGTGAGTTTCGCTCCGCAGTAGTCCATAATAAAACATAAAAAGACGACACAAAACATGGTAAAAAGCCTAAGTGAAGAGCTCAGAGCCGCTGCGTCTGTGCGCGCCGCCATCTTGCCTGAATCTGACAGAAACACCCAACAGGAGTGTCCCAGAGCTGTAATAAATGGAGTTCTCTGCTCTGAGACAATAAGAGGGTGTTTGTTAAAGATGCTGGTTAAGATAAACTATATGGGGCATAAAAACTCAGATCATTTTAAGCTAATCGGCTTCAGGTAAAATACCAAACCTTTTTAGAGATAACTTTGGGTATCGTGGTTAAGGCATGCAGCTTTTGCTAGAATGAGTGCTGAGAGAGCTGACCTGCTGACCATAAACTGTCACAGGTTGAAAAGTAAAGCGAATTTGTTCTTGATCCACATATTTGCATCAGTGTGACTTGGCACTTCTTCAGTCCCTTGTTCATCATCATCACCATCAACTTTATTTATAAAGCGCTTTTCATCAGCTAGGAGGCAAACAAGTGCTGTACAAAATCATTTAAATCACCACTGACCCATGCAAGGGCCCACAAAATATACATTAGGACAAATAAAAACTGAAGATAAAAACAAAAAATGAAATAACATACTGAAACAGGATTAAATTAAGCAAAATTATCTAAAAATATGGCTAACTCACATGCTGAGGGAATGCCACAGTATAAAAGTGAGTGTTCAACCGCTTCTTTTGTTGATTTTAATTCTTCCTGTAGATCCCTCAAACATGTTTTTATTCACTCAACATGAATTGGATTCTCTGAGCCTTTGCAACATCCTATTTCAGCTTCTCTCATCACATATTTAAACCGACTTCCTTCTGATCCTAGTGTTTCCCTTCATTGTTTAACCCTAAAACACCTAAATGTTATTAGGAGTTATCAAGATGCTATTTTCTTTCTCTGGTTCCTTTATTTATTTGTTTGTTTGTTTATTTGTCTAACTTAATTTATTTGTTGAATTTACCTTTAAAAATGTTTTTATGTTGCCACTTTTTATTTATTACCTTTTTCTAGTTAAAAATGATTCAGGTGGAAAATCAAGACTTAAAACATGCTCATGTGATCAAATATGGACATTCTCCGCATAAAGAGCAAAGTCAGTAGCCCAAAGTCTCAGCCCTGACGTCCACAGAGCTTCTTTAGACTTTCTCATTTGGTCTCCTGACATGGACGTAATTTTCACTTTAGAAGTGGGGGGGACACGGGGGTCTTTACAGTATGCTCTAATGGGAAACAGGCTTCAACACAAACGGTTGTTTTCCGCTTGGTCCTAGAGCTCAACCAGTGTCAATTTAATATAGCGTAATATTGTTTCTGGATGGTAAAACGTGCAGGGGTCAAAACTTGACTTTGGAAAAAGTTGGGGGGGGGGACATGCCCCCCCCCATTACATCCATGTCTCCTGAGCATCATCTGATAGAACTTCTCTTTTGTTGAGTTTATGTTAAATTCTTTGTCACACCAAAAGCTAGAGTTAGAACTAGAGTTCTCAATTTCAACACGAGCCCGACTTGACCCAACCCAACGGGCAGACTTACCCCGGCTTTCCACAGCAGCCGTCAGCAGCACGTTACTGCAGCAGCACGTCATAGCTGCTGATAGGAACGGCTGTGGTCAACAGAACCATTTCCACTGGAGCCGTCGGCAGCCGTCAGCAGCGCGAGTCGGCCGCGTCTCAGGAGCAGCATGTCGCGGCCTTTACGCGCCGGTTCTATTTCCTACGCGCGACGCCTCTGAAACGGGTCAAGTTCGACATTTTTGGGGAAGGAAAGACAGGAAATCGGACGCAGAAATGGAGAGAAGCTCCCGAGATTTTCAGAATAAAGAACGTACTGCCTTCCGGTCGCTTTACTTTAAAAAAGGTTACTAACTGTGCGGCCCCGTGAGAAGTTATCACCTAGCTAGCGGTCTCCTTTGTTTTTCAGGTCCGTATTGGCGATTATAAAACGGACAGAACATAAAAACACAAACATTTTGGAGCCATGTTGTAGTTTTCTCCTGCTTGTTGTTGTGTTTACTGACGAAGTCACTCGTGTGACTTCGTACTCTGTCGGTGACAGCTGCTCCCCTGCTGCTTCGCGTCTCTGGTGGGAAGGGCCAAGCAGCAGCTTACGCGAGCAAGACGTGCTGCTGCAGTAACGTGCTGCTGACGGCTCCCGTGGAAACCCGGGGTTAGACTTGTTGTTACTGTCATTCAACAAACATGCCACGGTGTACATATCAAACAAAATGTCATTACTATGTACAAGTACATGAGTGATCTGAGTAACTGCGTACATAGAAGGAGCTAAAATGCATAAATTAAAGATAAAATCAAGCTCTATTCATCTGGTGTAGAAGTAGCTCAGGAGGTAGAGCGGGTTGTGCAGTAATCGGAAGGTTGTAGGTTTGATTCCAACTCCCGCCAGAGCATGCTGCTGTTGTGTCATTGATTAGAAGTGGTGTAGGACCGGGACTAAGATTTTCTAAAGTCGACAGTGATCAGCTTTGTCTTGTCAATGCTGAAGATCAGATTGTTGACTTTGCACCAGTTGACCAGGTGGGGTATTTCCCGTAGCGAGCTATGCCAAAATTCAGGTTCTCTGAAAATCCCGGTTTGACTTCCCCGAAATTCAGTAACACGAAGGTGGGTATCCTGAAACCCCTCCCATTCCAGTGTTTTCCTTACATAGGCGTAGCCGTGGCGGCCCGCCACGGCTGAAATCCCAGCGCCACGCCTACAAGACCCCAAGTTTTATTGATGTTTTATTTTTTTATTTTTATTTTTTTTGCGCCGTTTCCCAAAGAAGCAGCGGGAACTACTCTATTGTTCCTTGTGATCACAGCCGGCAGGCAGCAAGGAGGAGGAGGCAGGGCAGGGTGGTTACTGCTAGGGATGAGCCAGATACTCATTTCAGACGAGAATCTGGTACGGATAAAGCATTTTTGACGAATACGAGCATGAAACGAGTAAAACTCGTAAATGTCTGTAATCGTGCTGAAGGAAAATCCTCATTGGGTAACTGACTGACTTCACGCTCTGTGATTGGCCAGTCACATAGAGCGCCCGCCCCTCCCTACACACAAAACTGCAGCCAGGATCTCAGTCCGTCCGGCCCATCCACGCACGCACACACACACACACAGTAACAGATCTCTCTGTGCTTGCTTCACTGTTGCTGACATTTCTTCAGTGCTCCCTAGGTTATCTTCAGTTCGCCTCTTTTTCGCTTGAATATTTAAAGGGGCATTAAGGAAGTTTGACCGCCAAAACATGTATAGAAATAATACATTTCTTCTTCATACATTGTCCTGCAATGCCCTGGTCCTGTAGAATGAGCCCTGGCATTTTTACTGTGATTGCCTGTTTTTCTGTAAAATCACAGAAAAAGAGAGCTGCTCGGGTCGAGCAGGCTGCTTCATGTGCGTTCACGCTCAGGCATAGCCCGTAGCATTTGCTATCAGTAGCTTTAGCAGCAGAGATAGCGATTCAGTGATAATGATTATTTAACTTATAAGTTTTAAATGTTTGCATTATATTTAAGAATTCATTCTTTGATTTAGCAACTAATCCAAGCTGTTACGTCGCCAACAGGAGGGGTTAAAATGTGAAGGAGGGGGGCAACATAACAAATGCGACAGTAGAGTTAAAATGGGTTTAATTGTTATAAAAGGTTGTAAAAACAAGGGCAAACAGATGGAGAACATTATTAAATTAATGCCAAACAAACAAAATCAAGACTAAAAGGTTAACATATAAAGGGCAAATTATCAACATTTAAACACCTGGTTAATACTTTGTTTAAAGTTTTACCAAAACAGAAGGTGCTTTTAAAGCACAAGTTGATAATAAAACCGACACACTACGAAAACACAGAGTGTTTTAAAATCCCTAAGTCAGTAAACTAAGATGTTAACCTTAACAGAGTCAACCAAGTTGACATCAAACAAAGATCCATTTGGATCACTCAGAGTTAAAACTATTAAAGTTAAAACTCATCAAAACGAAGGGGTTAAAACCAAAACGAGGCCTGGAGGACAGCAGAACCCCTGCACTGCTGCCTCCCAGACTGCTGAAGGCACAGCCTTTTTATCCCAGGTGTGGGTCATCAGCAGGATTCAGCTCAGCTGTGCTCCTCAGCAGCCTGGAAGAGAGGAGGGGGAGGGGCGGTGTCAGGCCGATCACCAAATCTGTAATTACAGACTTTTCGTAGGGTAGCAGCAATAAAAGGTACAATCCATGGGGCTGGTGGTTATTCGGGGTAAAAACTATTATTTCAGTTTTGCCCTCATTCAGAGTCAAGAAATTGGACCCAATCCATTGAGTAATGTCCTGTAAACAATTCACCAGCTGCTTTACACTACCCCTGGCACCTTGCTTAATTGGCAAATAAAGCTGACAATCATCAGCATAGAAATAAGAACTAATTTAAATGTTTCTTAAACAACAGTCCCAATGGTAAGAAATAGAGTGAAAACAGCAGGGGGCCCAAAACAGAGCCCTGGGGAACCCCCCACCTAGGGCTGGACGATATAGCCTAAAATTAATATCATGATATATTGAGGATTTCACCTCGCGCAGAAACAAAAGTTGTCTACTAGATGGGGCTGTCACATGTATTAGTTGAGTCACATTTTTACATGACTCAAGGTGGTACAGCTTCTTTAAGGGACATGAACGCTGCCAACCTACACACATCTTTTCTTTTTTTATTATCAAATTTATCGACATGGGAAAAATTATCACGATAAGAGTCAGAAATTTTGATAACGATAAATTTTCGATTTATTGCCCAGTCCTACTCCCACCTAAGCTCAGTATCTCTTGATGAAGAAGAACCAAGGGAAAGAGAGAAAGGCCTATACATAAGATAATGACATCATCCACTCTAACGCAGAACCTGAGAGCCACACCCAGTGTTCCAAAGCGATTCAACAATATCTCATGGTCAACGGTATCAAATTCTGCTGTCAAGTCCAGCAGCAGCAGAACCACTGCCTCACCAGCTGATGTGAACGTTCCTCTGTTCCTCTCAGGACTGGAACCAGAGATCCAGAAGCTGATTTCTAAACATAAGCAGGAGCTGAAGAAGCTGCGAACGCTGCATGAGGTCGAGCTGCTGCAAGCAGACGAACGGGCTGCGCAGCAATACGTCCGTCAGAGCGAGGAGCTCCGGCAACAGCTGGAGAAGGAGAAGGAGGAACAGTGCCAGAAGGAGAGGGAGCTGGCAAAACAGAGGTGAACACATAAATGACTTTTTATACAGGAATAGAACTGTGTCATTAGGTGACTCTTTAATGTTGTAGCTGATGTTTTGTGGTAAACAAGTTTTCCTCTGTCACATGGTTATTATAGCTGTGAGCCTTAGCCGCTCATGTTCTGTCTCAATAGTTGTGTTTGGGTTTTCAGGTACGAGAAGCAGTTGCAGGAGGAGGAGTTGTCCCTGCAGCAGCAGAGGAGGCGTCTCTACCAGGAGGTGGCTGAGGAGAAAGAGAGGCTGGCCAATCTGGCTGCCAGGTGAGGTCAAAGGTCATCTGAGGAGCCGTCTGGCTGATTTTTGTACAAGTCAACAAACAGCAGCCAAGTCTTTAATCTGTGTGGACCTAAACGGAAGAAAATATTCTTTCAGATCTTAATTAACCAACTAATAAATTACATAAACTAATTCTAAGAAAACCGTTTCTAAAGTTTGAATTTAGAGCGGATACAGATGCAGACCAAACCTTTATTACTTATTATTTTTGTCAGATTCAAGTTATTTCTGTGACCGTTGTGGGCTTTTCTTTCATTGACCAAAGAGTATCAACAGTTTTGTCCACGTCGGTACGTCCCTGGAGCCCTTTGTTGTGTGTTAATTGGGATAAAACAGTTGACTAAGGCCCTGTCCACACATAGCCGGGAATCTGCCAAAACGTAGATATTTTTCTACGTTTTGGCCTGTCATCCACACGAAAACAGAGTTTTTTCACACGAAAACGGATCTTTTTAAAAACTCCGGCCAAAGTGAAGATCTGCGTTTTCTCCGTTTTGGGTGTCTGTGTGTGGACAGACAAAACCGGAGTTTTAAGATCCGCAAAGTCACTTTCCGCGACAAAAAAATGCTGACATCACGTGTGCGACCTGTGTTTACACTAGCCGACAGCATGGATGCCCTCAGAGCTGCGCTCGCTTTATCAATTGTCCAAGCGCTTTTTGCTTGTTTGTTTTTGCAAGCGGAATTACTGCTCCTTGTGGAAGACCACAGACGAAGGACGAGGTTAAGAACGGGGGAAGTACTGCCGCCTACAGGTCTGGCATGCCCTTAACAACGTATTTATCCGGGTACGTGTGGACAGAGGTTTTTTTTTAAAACGAGGTGGTGTGGATGCAAGTTTTCGGAGGGGCGGATATTCGTTTTTAAAAAAACCCGGCTACGTGTGGACTAGGCCTCAATCCCAGGTTTACCATCATCCTAAGATTCTGATAAAAATGAACTTCATGCTCTTTTTGTGTTATTCACAGGCAGCGCGTTGAGCTTGAGGATCTTCGACAGCAGCTGGAGGAGAACAGCTCTCTGGCTGGACGAGCCCTCAAAGAGGAGATGGATCAGTGCAGAGAGGAGCAGGAGAGGAGGCACCAGGTGATGAGTGTGAACAGTAAACATCCAAACAGGTTAAGATCCTGGAGTCTGAAGTCAGACTGAAGGACTGGGCTGTGTGTGTATGTTGTAGATGGAGATGAAGGTCCTACAGGAACGTCTGGATATTGAAAAGCAAACATGGGAAGAAAACCACAAGAAGAAAGAGGTTCGTTGTTCCAGCCTAAATCTAAGTAGCTCCGTCTGTCCAATAATCTGAGTCCTCACATACACACACACTCTTCTCTACCATTTTATCAGCTCTTCTGATACTTAACTTTTTTTCCCCAAGTACTTTCAAGTTTTCCTTGAAATTCTTCAACACCAGCAGTATTTAATCTACCCGATTGTACGTCCGTAGGAAGCATGGATGCTGAGCTGTGAGCGCGAGCTGAAGGAAAAGCTGCGGCGAGAACGTGACAAAGAGATAGAGCTTGCCATCTGGACGCTGGAGGAGGAGACTAGCAAGGACAAGGAAGAGTGTGAGAGGGCAGCAGACAACAGGTGTGTGTGTACAGTTCTGTTTTATGAGGGTAGTGCTGGTCTACTGTTCAGATCTGCAGAACTAAACCAACCATGTAGGTTTCCTGACCTATAAAGCTATCTGCTTTCAGGGTGAGGCGTCTGAGGGAAAAGTTTGAAGCTGAGCTGAGGGAGCTAGAGCACTCAGAGAGGGCTGCTGTTGAGAAATATCAGGATCTGAGGAAGCAGCAGATGGAGACGGAGGGAGAGCTGATCCGGCATCAGGCCTTGCTCCGACAGAAAGAGAAGGAGATTGAAGACATCACACAGGTGAGGAGCCTCAAACTTTAAAGTACAAGTCAGCCCCTGACCGGAGTCTTAATACACCCACACTTCCTGTTTGAAAAATGCGAGTAAATGAGGTGTTGCCTGGAAGACAGAGACGTGGCCCGGCACTGAGGCAGAAGCCGACTGCCAAAAAGATGGTTACAGCACCAGTAGACACTCATTTATACGGTTGATCAGCAAAAATGTCAAATTTGGGGTAACTTGATTAAAAAGAATATTGATTTGTTTGAAAAAGTTTCCTTTTCTATTTCCATTTCTGTTTTCATTAATAAGAAAATAATTCCCAGGCTGATTTCCTTCATCCTTCTTGTCCTTTCAGAACAGGGACAAACTGGTGGATGAACGCCGCAACCTAGCAGAGGTGATAAGGCAGGAGTTCGCTGACCAGTTGGTAATGACAGAGGTGGAGAACCGCAGACTAAAAGTGGACATGTCGGAAGTCCGAGCAAAACTGCGACTGGAGGTGGACAGGATCACCAGGGAGAAAGAGGAGGAACTGGCTGAGGTCCACCAACGGTAAGCTGGAAGAAGCGTGTGTGGTTTTGATACAGTATCTGTTTCAGCTTCAATGTGATGAACTGGAATGCAGCTGGGTGTTCAGTACAGATGTGGACATTTTTACACTGCTGGACTGAGTTGTGTCTGATATTTCTGAAGTGAGGGAAAACTGGAGCGTGAGATCGATAGGCGGATTGCTGCTGCATCTGCAGTGATGTGGGCGTTGTACTGGTCTGTCGTGGTGAAGAGAGAGCTGAGTCAGAAGGCGAAGCTCTCGATTTACCGGTCGATCTACGTTCCTACCCTCACCTATGGTCATGAGCTTTGGGTAGTGACCGAAAGAACGAGATCGTGGATACATCGGCTGAAATGAGTTTACTCCGAAGAGCGGCTGGGCTCTCCCTTAGAGATAGGGTGAGAAGCTCGGTCAGTCGGGAGGGGCTCGGAGTAGACCCGCTGCTCCTCCACATCGAGAGGAGCCAGTTGAGGTGGCTCGGGCATCTGGTCAGGATGCCTCCTGGACGCCTCCCTGGTGAGGTTTTCCGGGCACGTCCAACCGGGAGGAGACCTAAAGGTAGACCCAGGACACGGTGGAGGGACTACGTCTCTCTCCCCGCCAGGGAACGCCTTGGGATTCCCCCGGAGGAGCTGGCCCAAGTGGCTGGGGAGAAGGAAGTCTGGGCCTCTCGCCTTAGGCTACTAGCCCCGCGACCCGACTCCGGATAGGCGGATGAAAATGGATGGATGTATATATATATATAAACCTGTCTCTGAATGCTTTACCCCCCTCTCTCTCATGTATATATAAATATATATGTATGTACAGTATATATGTATACACACACACACACACATATATATATCTATATATGTATATACATATATATATATATATATATATATATATATTATGTGTATATATATATATATATATATATATATATATATATATACAGGTGCTGGCCAGTAAATTAGAATATCATCAAAAGGTTGAAAATATTTCAGTAATTCCATTCAAAACGTGAAACTTGTACATTATATTCATGCAATGCACACAGACCAATGTATTTCCGATGTTTATTACGTTTAATTTTGATATTTATAGGTGACAACCAATGAAAACATCAAATCTGGTATCTCAGAAAATTAGAATATTCTAAAGGCCAATGAAAAAATGTTTGTTTCTCTAATGTTGGCCAACTGAAAAGAATGAACATGAAAAGAATGTGCATGTATAGCACTCAATACTTAGTCGGGGCTCCTTTTGCCTCAATAACTGCAGTAATGCGGCGTGGCATGGACTCGATCAGTCTGTGGCACTGCTCAGGTGTTATGAGAGCCCAGGTTGCTCTGATAGTCGTCTTCAGCTCCTCTGCATTGTTGGGTCTAGCGTATTGCATCCTCCGCTTCACAATACCCCATAGATTTTCTATGGGGTTAAGGTCAGGCGAGTTTGCTGGCCAATCAAGGACAGGGATACCATGGTCCTTGAACCAGGTGCTGGTGGTTTTGGCACTGTGTG
Source organism: Nothobranchius furzeri (assembly GCF_043380555.1). NCBI lineage: Eukaryota > Metazoa > Chordata > Actinopteri > Cyprinodontiformes > Nothobranchiidae > Nothobranchius > Nothobranchius furzeri. Next base: position 53,335,870 of record NC_091756.1, on the reverse strand, counting down.
CAGGTGCCAAGTCCTGTTGAAAGGTGAAGTCTGCATCCCCATAAAGTTGGTCAGCAGCAGGAAGCATGAAGTGCTCTAAAACTTCCTGGTAGACGGCTGCATTGACCCTGGACCTCAGGAAACAGAGTGGGCCAACACCGGCAGATGACATGGCACCCCACACCATCACTGACGGTGGAAACTTTACACTGGACCTCATGCAACGTGGATTCTGTGCTTCTCCGCTCTTCCTCCAGACTCTGGGTCCTTGATTTCCAAAGGAAATGCAGAACTTGCTTTCATCAGAAAACATAACTTTGGACCACTCAGCATCAGTCCAGTCCTTTTTGTCCTTGGCCCAGGCGAGACGCTTCTTGCGCTGTTTCATGTTCAAGAGTGGCTTGACACACGGAATGCGACACCTGAATCCCATGTCTTTCATGAGTCTCCTCGTGGTGGTTCTTGAAGCGCTGACTCCAGCTGCAGTCCACTCTTTGTGGATCTCCCCCACATTTTTGAATGGGTTTGTCGTCACAATTCTCTGCAGGGTGCGGTTATCCCTAGAGCTTGTACACTTTTTTCTACCACATTTTTTCCGTCCCTTCGCCTGTCTGTTAATGTGCTTGGACACAGAGCTCTGCGAACAGCCAGCTTCTTTAGCAATCACCTTTTGTGTCTTGCCCTCCTTGTGCAAGGTGTCAATGATTGTCTTTTGGACAGCTGTTAAGTCAGAAGTCTTCCCCATGATTGTGGTGCCTTCAAAACAAGACTGAGGGACCTTTTAAAGGCCTTTGCAGGTGTTTTGAGTAAATCAGCTGATTAGAGTGGCAGCAGGTGTCTTCTACAGGTGCTGGCCAGTAAATTAGAATATCATCAAAAGGTTGAAAATATTTCAGTAATTCCATTCAAAACGTGAAACTTGTACATTATATTCATGCAATGCACACAGACCAATGTATTTCCGATGTTTATTACGTTTAATTTTGATATTTATAGGTGACAACCAATGAAAACATCAAATCTGGTATCTCAGAAAATTAGAATATTCTAAAGGCCAATGAAAAAATGTTTGTTTCTCTAATGTTGGCCAACTGAAAAGAATGAACATGAAAAGAATGTGCATGTATAGCACTCAATACTTAGTCGGGGCTCCTTTTGCCTCAATAACTGCAGTAATGCGGCGTGGCATGGACTCGATCAGTCTGTGGCACTGCTCAGGTGTTATGAGAGCCCAGGTTGCTCTGATAGTCGTCTTCAGCTCCTCTGCATTGTTGGGTCTAGCGTATTGCATCCTCCGCTTCACAATACCCCATAGATTTTCTATGGGGTTAAGGTCAGGCGAGTTTGCTGGCCAATCAAGGACAGGGATACCATGGTCCTTGAACCAGGTGCTGGTGGTTTTGGCACTGTGTGCAGGTGCCAAGTCCTGTTGAAAGGTGAAGTCTGCATCCCCATAAAGTTGGTCAGCAGCAGGAAGCATGAAGTGCTCTAAAACTTCCTGGTAGACGGCTGCATTGACCCTGGACCTCAGGAAACAGAGTGGGCCAACACCGGCAGATGACATGGCACCCCACACCATCACTGACGGTGGAAACTTTACACTGGACCTCATGCAACGTGGATTCTGTGCTTCTCCGCTCTTCCTCCAGACTCTGGGTCCTTGATTTCCAAAGGAAATGCAGAACTTGCTTTCATCAGAAAACATAACTTTGGACCACTCAGCATCAGTCCAGTCCTTTTTGTCCTTGGCCCAGGCGAGACGCTTCTTGCGCTGTTTCTTGTTCAAGAGTGGCTTGACACACGGAATGCGACACCTGAATCCCATGTCTTTCATGAGTCTCCTCGTGGTGGTTCTTGAAGCGCTGACTCCAGCTGCAGTCCACTCTTTGTGGATCTCCCCCACATTTTTGAATGGGTTTGTCGTCACAATTCTCTGCAGGGTGCGGTTATCCCTAGAGCTTGTACACTTTTTTCTACCACATTTTTTCGGTCCCTTCGCCTGTCTGTTAATGTGCTTGGACACAGAGCTCTGCGAACAGCCAACTTCTTTAGCAATCACCTTTTGTGTCTTGCCCTCCTTGTGCAAGGTGTCAATGATTGTCTTTTGGACAGCTGTTAAGTCAGAAGTCTTCCCCATGATTGTGGTGCCTTCAAAACAAGACTGAGGGACCTTTTAAAGGCCTTTGCAGGTGTTTTGAGTAAATCAGCTGATTAGAGTGGCAGCAGGTGTCTTCTATATTCAGCCTTTTCAGAATATTCTAATTTTTTGAGATACCAAATTTGGAGTTTTCATTAGTTGTCACTTATGAATATCAAATTTAAATGTAATGAACATTGGAAATACATTGGTCTGTGTGCATTGCATGAATATAATGTACAAGTTTCACGTTTTGAATGGAATTACTGAAATATTTTCAACCTTTTGATGATATTCTAATTTACTGGCCAGCACCTGTATATATATATATATATATATATATATATATATATATATATATATATATATATATATATATATATATATATATATATATATATATATATATATATATATATATATATATTCTCACATATATTCAGATATTTGGTGTTCATGTAACTTTGCATATATTTTAGAATGAGTTATCAGAGTTTCTATATATTGTATTATATCGTTCAGTATATTACTGTATATTTTACAGTAAATTCCAATATATTTTTCTTCTGTAAGGGAAGGGCCAGGTTCTGTTTAGTCACACCATTAGTCTAGTTCATAATTACAGTACCCAGCATTAAGCATTGATTAGGCGAGACTGAATCCCTAGGACACAGTTGGGCACCAAGTTCTATTTAGTCTGTTTTTATAAAACAAATTAAACAAATATATGTATATGAGAACAAATTTGTAACCAGATATGCAGTAATGTTATTGAACACACCATCTGGGCATTACAGGGGATTCTGTCATGTGAAACATCTGTACCTTTTGTTAATCATTTTAAATTAGTGGTTTAGCAACCCAACAACTGATTACAGTATGATGGTAATTTACTTTTTACAAACAATTGCTATAAATCTGCCGCTCTGCACATTTTTCACAAAGTTTTTTTGAGTCTGTTTGTCAGAACCAGGCTGTCGTTTTCAGGGTTCCTGTTATTTAATGCTGTCTTGTCTGTGATTTATCAGAGTGAGGTCAGCCATCTTGAAGAAGGAGGAAACTGTTAATAATCTCCGGAAGCAGCATGAGGTGAGTCTCACGAGGAACACACACCATCAATCCCAAGACTATAATGTAATTTGGCCCGGGTGATGTTGTATCAGTCGAGTTGGTAATCCCTTGTTTCATCTGATGCAGCTGAAGGAGTCCTGAGATTATTAGGTTTAGTGTGCTGACGTGCTTCAGCACTGGGTGTGAACAGGATATCCGTGCACCAGTATGTGATTAATGATTAAAGCTGGTGTGTGTGTAAATATTGTCCTCTCCTGTGACAGGCTGCTCTGCAGAGGGCTGATCACCTGGAGGCTCTGTGGGAGCAGCAGAGGAAGCATCTTTTGGAGAAGTGACCCACAGAAAGGACTGGTCTTGTCTCCACCCAACACACACACACACACACACACACACACACACACACACACACACACACACACACACACACACACACACACACACACACACAGATGTTATGTGACTTACCTCACTAAAAAAACACATACTGGAGAAATACTCTGGATTGGACTGTAAGGTTCCCCAGCCTCACCCCTTGAGGCGAGAACACATCTGCCATGTTGGAACTCCACATTAAAGGACTACATGTGGACTTTCCTGTCTTTTCTGGTCCAAACGTAACCTGCTCTGCTGGTCTGCTGCAGACCTTGGGAGCAGGAATGTTCATTAACCACACAGATCTGTTCCAGATGTTAGACCTTCCCCAGACTGCCGGTGTGAAGCCATAGCCAGCAGGACCTCTTCCTTCTGGACCTCCATCTGTTTCATGATTCTGAATCATGTTGGAGCGCTCTGTAACCAGCTGAGTCATGTTTGTCCCTTGAGGCCAGTGCTAATTACAGGGTCTTTAACCTCCCCTTCTCCCACCACGTGACCAGCTCAGCTCAGATCATACAGATTAGATGGGTCTTGAAGAAATATTTGGAGCTAACAAAATGATGAGATGTAACACACTAGCAGAGAGAGTGTAGAACATTGGTAAAATGATGGGGCATGTAGGCAACTTAAAGGCAAAAATGTCTGAGGTCAGATGATTGCAGAGCGGCTCTGAGGGTTTCTGAATGTGGGAAAGAAGAAGGGATGGAGAGGAGAAGGAATGTACAGAAATAGGTTAGGATTAGAACGGCAGAGCTGGGTCAGATCGAGGTGGCGGGTGAGTCTGAGGGGGCACGGGACCAGACGTCTGGTAAAACCTGGTCGAGAGGCTTCACTGGGACCAAATATGACCAGCTGGCTATTATATCAGTAGAGTTTTAATTATTCCTACACCTAAACATGGAATGTGCTTATGTTTCTGCCACACTCAGGGACACCGGAAGTCTCTGTGGATAAGATTTCAGTTCATGCCCTGCTCTTGGCTGCTCAGAGAAACTCTAAACCTGGAAGGAAGGCCAGTGATTAGAAACAGTCAGTCAGAGACCATAGCATGGTGGTTGTTTCAGTTTCCACAATTCCCAAATATACATATTTATTATTTTCTTTTATTTATTTCTACATTTGTCCACCATTGTTTTGTTGTTCGTCCACAGAGACGCCAAAAGATATGACTTAATTCCTAAACTTTATCAACACTGAATGTTTTTTACTCTGTACAGGAACACTAAACCGTTACTGATGTTTTTGTTACTTGTTCTGATGTTTTAGTGGTTTTTCTGACGGGGAGGTCATCTGAGTGCTGGTGTGTGAGACTGCTAGGTTTGTGTTACGGCCTTAGTTCAACTGTTGGTAACGGTTACAACAGATCACTTTCTTAATGAAAATGTGATACGCGATAATGTCTCTCTCACACACACACACACACACACACACACTCGTCCTTTAAGTGCCAGTGACTGTCTCCACTCCCCTCTTTGTTTCAGAGGCCCCCCCCACACACACACACACACACACACCACCACCACTAATTGGGTGTGTCAGATACACACAGTCACATACGAACTCATTCCAGCTGTGTTATACTTCCACATCTGTATTCAGACACCTAGATGCATCATTTTCCTACTCTGTTGTAGTTTAGTCTCAGTTTGTTTTTCACAACAACGGTTCGAAAACTGTGAATACGGTTGTGACTGATGTGTTATCAAAAGAAGAATAAAAGCAAAACAGTTGGTTCTTCGTCTCTGTTCACTGTGGCTACACATACAGTTGTTTACTTGTTTTGTCTCCTCCCTCCCTTCTTCAAGCATTCCGCTATCCCTCTCGCTCAGTCCATCAATCAGGATGAAGAGCCGCTGGAATTCAGATTATGAGCCAGAGGCCTAAACTGATTTATTAACTTCATAATTTTCTAAAGACATGTAAACCAGCAGAGCCTCAGTCTTGTTAACAAAACAGTCTGTTTTTCTGTCTGAACCTTTAAGGCGATGGATTGAAACATCCGGTTTCTATATGTTGACCCAACACCCCCCCCCCCCCCCTTCTGTTGTCCTTCTTCACACTTTGATTATTTAACTTCCTCTAAACTCAGCAATGGTGAGGCCCACTGAGACTTGTTTAATTTTTAATCAACAAACAAAGTGAACTCAGAGGTTCGTGGTGACAGGTCACTTTCACCTTTTAGTGATCAGCGTCCATCACAATTTTCCTCTGTGTGTGAATTAATATAAATGTGTGTTTCGCTATTCTCTAGCTGTGATCCAGGCTCTGAGCATTGTGAGCCTTTCAGAGCTGCCTGTTCATGTCTAACTTTACTGCCTCTCAGTGTACACCCCCCCACCCTCTCTCTCTCTCTCCCTCTCTCCCCCTCATGTTTGACAAACCGCCAGCAGCTGTTGCTCATTTCACAATGGTCCCGCCCATAGAGTGCAGAGAGGCTCACCACAGTAGATGAGAAGCAGAGCTCCGTTTAAGAAGAGAATTTAAAAGTTTCCAGGATCTCCTGCTGGTGAGATGTTTGATTTGTCTAACTTTTGTGTTTGAAAGGATTTCTGTGAGCTTAGTTGAACTGAGTCAGAAGTGAGGCAGCAGAGTTTTTGTTTGGTGAGTTGTCTGAGTTTCTATTTTTGCCCTGCTTCTTGGGGAAAAAAAACTTCCCAAAAGAATACTTTATTTGTAAAAGTGCCTTCTAGAGTCCAGGCTGTGAGTTTTACTGGTGTGAGTCCAGGCTGTGAGTTTTACTGGTGTGAGTCCAGGCTATGAGTTTTACTGGTGTGTATGCTATCAGAGTTTATCACATTGTTTCCATTCCCCTCTCAGCCTCAGCCTTCTCCCACTCACCCAAGAAGTGGTGTCACACTCCGCTGTTATTCATCGGTGTGGTGGATTGTTTGGGCTTTGTAAAACGAGCTTGGAGAGCAGATCTCCAGACTTATTCGTTCAAAGAAGTGACAGATGTTTTTTCTGTTCTGTTTATGACTCCTCTGTGCTGTCACGTCTACAGACTGACTAGCTGCAGCAGACGTGGGCAGATAAAGATAAGTTTCCTCTAAGATAGTGTTTCTGGCTTCTTGCACTCGTCACCAGGGAGCTACAGCTTACGTCTGGTTGCTGAATTGTTCAATCGCTGTGAAGTAGCGGATCCTTTCTGTGTCAAACTGTGGTAAATGAATGGAAACTGATTAATCTGAATCTGCTTTATGTTCGAGAGCAAAGGTTTCATTAAGAGATTATGTTGAGCTTTGTTGCTGCTGAGAGTTAGCTCTCCTGAGTGTTTGTTCCAATTCTAATCGCCATCTAACTTCCTCCTGTAGCTGTTGGGAGAAGCCACTCTGAGCCGGACAGCACCTTCCTCTGCCTCCTCATGCTCCTGCAGGCAGAGCTGAGGGCACGGCAAGCACACGCAGCCTGTCGACCAGAGTCTCGCACCCTGAGGAGATGGCACTGCAGAGGAGGCTGCTGATCGGCGTGGGGATCATCAGCTGCCTTCTGTGCATCTACATCCTGTGTCTGAACATGCAGAGGCCCAACTCCTGGGCCATAGCTCCTCCCAATATCTTCCACATCCTTCCATCAAGGACAAACAGGTCAGACATTGTCAGTTTACTTTAGTTTCAGCTTTGATACGAGATCAGAAATCATGAGTTCTAATGGAGTTGGACAGACGGTAGCTTGTAGGAACCAAATCATGCAGGTCATCTTTCACCTGATGATCAAAAGCAGAACCGTTGGCAGCAGAGATCTGAGTGAACACCAGCAGTGTATGCAAAAGATCAGTAAACGGCATTTATTAGTCAGCCATTTTTTAAATTTGGATTCAAATTTCTGATTCAAAGGTCTCATAAAACAGAAACCCAGTCTTTAAAATGAACTGAAGAAAAAAACTGATTAAAAAAATAAATTTGGTAAATGTTTTCAACCAATTTTAGTTAGATCAGCTGATAGCTAAAGTGCATACCAGCTATTTTAAGCAGTTTTTCCACTAGAAGCTTGCAGGACTTGCTTGTCTTGTTTTATCAGTTAAAGTCCATAGCTCCACCTTGGTTTTATGGGTTCAAATAGACCATATGGACCCATAGAACAAATCGCCAGTGAGGACATCTGCATGTTCAGTGAGATGTTTTTAAACTGTCTGTAGTTGTATTGATGTGAACTGACCAACCCAACGCAGTGTTTAAATACCCAAACAGTGCAACACTGAAAACACTAAACTAACATATAGATTTGCTTAGAAAAGCATTCGTTTCTCAGATCTGTCGGGTCGTCTTGTAAACCTTAAAAGTGTATCTCGCTTTATGTAAAACTGCCATTTTATCTTGATCTTTTGGATCGTCTTCAGTCAGGAGCTTGCAAATCAAAAATATGATCAGCAGGAAGGAACAAAACTAATCTGACGTTTAATGATGCATCTGTTCTTGACCATAAATCTGTGCATTTCTCGATAAACACACACCGGTGACCTAACACGAGGCGTCTGGACTTCAGCTCAGTTGTTCCAGTGTTTGAAACTAAATCCGTAACGGTAAGGGTGAAACGCCTGAGGAAAAGTTTCTTCTTCGCTGTTCTTTAGGGTTTCTTTACAAAAGTAAAGAATCTTTTCCAGCCCATAGATCTTAAATTATATACCGATTTTTTATTTTTTTTTTATTTTATTTTTTTTTCCCTCAGCAGGAATTAATGTCACACTTTCAGACTGAGCAGAAATAAACGTACAGATTTCATTTGGTTTACATTTAATTTATGCAACAGTTCATTTGTAAGTGAACAGGTTACTGGTACCATTTCTTGAGATATACTTTTGCATTTAATTATATTCTAAATCTTAACTGAATCTAAATAAAAGAAAAAAAATCACCATTTTTTTTAGATGAGATTTATTTATATTTGTTTTTCCCAAACTCAAAATTTAAATTTTTGTTTGGGTGGGTGGGTGGGGGGGGTGGGTGGGGGTGGGGGTGGGGGGGGAATGTAAGAATTAATTTTCAAAGAAACTAGATTTATTCCCTAAAGTGTTCTGACTAAAGAAAACATCAGCAACTTGCATATTTTGATACAGAATTTCTTATTTGGTTATGCGTCAGGCAGGTTTCTTGTTTTCCATCCATGAGAAATTTCCATCAGGTAAAGCCAGGCCATAAACATTTACGATCTGCGTTTACTGGGTTCAGAGTTGTGAATTTACTGGGTTCAAAGTTGTGAATTTCTATGAATGCCCCCTAAGAATTCTTAGAAGCATTTTCCTAGAACTGAAACATTTCAGAAAGAGAAGGATGCTGATGTGTGAGCTGAGGGACGATTGGACGTGTGTGTGCCCCAGATTCTTTGACTCCAAACCCTGAGCTGCGTTCAAGTCAAAGGGTTAAACTTAGATCATGTGTGGTATGAAGACTTTCTGTATCTAACCCCCCCCCCCCCCCCCCCGCTCCGCTCATTCAGTTCTATCTTTGTGGGCTCAACAAAGGAGCTACACAGCACTCGGGCGGCGCTGATGGAAAAGAAAATCCCCAGGAGTTATTCAACTGAAAGTGGTCTCTTACACACAAATGTAAAATGTAAGCTTTGTTTAGTCGGGCAAAGCTCCAGCTCTAAAAGGTTAGACGCACTGAGTCCAGCAGGGGGAAGCTAGAAAGCGTGCTCTTTTTCAGACTCAAGTGTAGGTTTGTGGCCGAGGAGTTGACTGTTCTTTCGATTTAAAAGCAGACCTCAGATCTGAAAGCTTGTCCTCTTTTTGTTTAAAGAGTTACTTAGACGTCACACTGTGTGTGTGTGTGTGTGTGTGTGTGTGTGTGTGTGTGTGTGTGTGTGTGTGTGTGTGTGTGTGTGTGTGTGTGTGTGTGTGTGTGTGTGTGTGTGTGTGTGTGTGTGTGTGTGTGTGTGTGTGTGTGTGTGTGTGTGTGTGTGTGTGTGTGTGTGTGTGTGTGTGTGTGTGTGTGTGTGTGTGTGTGTGTGTGTGTGTGTGTGTGTGTGTGTGTGTGTGTGTGTGTGTGTGTGTGTGTGTGTGTGTGTGTGTGTGTGTGTGTGTGTGTGTGTGTGTGTGTGTGTGTGTGTGTGTGTGTGTGTGTGTGTGTGTGTGTGTGTGTGTGTGTGTGTGTGTGTGTGTGTGTGTGTGTGTGTGTGTGTGTGTGTGTGTGTGTGTGTGTGTGTGTGTGTGTGTGTGTGTGTGTGTGTGTGTGTGTGTGTGTGTGTGTGTGTGTCTTTGCACTAAACACATTTTACAGAACGTACTGTGCTTTATAAAGGAAGTCATTTGACTTCCTGCATAAAGCACACCTATAACTCTGCAGTCAGAGATGCAAGGGTTTCCTATTTTTCCAACCTGGTGTCCCAGAGCAAAGGGAACCCCAAGGTGCTGTTTAACACCATCAGCAGCATCGTCTCTCCTGCCTCGCCTACAGCCTCCATCCACTCTGTTGTAGACTGTGAGAACTTTCCCTTTCTTTGTGGACAAAGTCAATAAAGTTAGATCTAGCATCTCTCCTTCAGCCTTATCGCTGCCTCTCCCGACTCCAACCAGACCCATCATCCTAGATAGCTTGGCTCCTGTTTCTTTGCCTGAGTTAACCAAACAAGTTAACTCTATGAAGACCACTGCATGCCCCCTCGACATCTTGCCCTCATCTTTGTTTAAAGGTGCTTTTCAGTCCATCGGTCCCAGCGTGCTCTTTATAAATAATGCTTCTCTGGTTTCTGGTCAGGTCCCTGCTTACTTTAAGAATGCTGTAATCCACCTGCTTCTTAAAAAAAACCGAGTCTTGACCCCTCTCTCCATAGCAGCTTCAGACCCATCTCTAAACTTCCGTTCATCTCCAAGATCTTGGAGAAGGTTGTGGCTAAACAACTCACAGCTGCTCTTGATGAACATAACATCTATGATTGCTTCCAGTCAGGTTTTCGTAGAGCTCATTCTACTGAAACAGCTCTTCTTAGGGTCTCTAATGACCTTCTGACTCACAGTGATGCAGGGGACTGTTCTGTTCTGGTCCTGCTGGACCTGACTGCAGCCTTTGACACTGTTGACCATCACCTGCTACTGGAGAGGCCGAGAGACTGGGTAGGGCTATCAGGAACTGCTCTGGAGTGGATCTCCTCTTATCTTTCTGAGCGCTCCTTTTCTGTGGCCTTTTCCAAGTTTAGGTCCTCCACCACCTCCCTTACCCATGGTGTCCCACAAGGTTCTGTGCTGGGGCCTCTACTCTTCCTCCTCTATCTGCTTCTTCTTCAGCACATCCTGAGCTCCTTCAAAGGAATCTCCTACCATCTTTATGCAGATGACATCCAACTGTACATCTCCTTTAAGCCCCACGAGATGTCTAAGCTGCAGCTGTTACACACCTGCTTAGACTCTATTAAAACCTGGATGGTGGGAACTTTCTTCAGCTGAATGAAGATAAGACTGAGATCCTCATCTGTGCCCCAGACAAGCTGGTTCCCAAAGTCAGACTCTCTTGGTCAGCTTGCTTCCCACACCAAACCAGGAATCTTGGCGTGACCTTTGACCCAGCTCTCACCCTGGATTCTCATGTCGGTTCTCTTGTTCGCTCTTCCTTCTTCCATCTCAGGAACATTGCTAAGCTGAGTCCCATTCTGTCCCGCTCTGAACTTGAGTCAGTTCTCCACACCTACATCTCCTCACGCTTAGACTACTGTAACTCTCTTTTCACGTGTCTGAGCAGAACCTCCCTGAACCGTCTACAGGTGGTTCAGAATGCCTGTGCTCGGCTTCTGACAAGTCCTCCAAACACACCCACATCACCCCGCTTCTCCTCCAGCTTCACTGGCTGCCAGTCAACTTCAGGGTTCATTTCAAGATCCTGGTTCTGGTCTTTAGGGCCTTGCATGGACAAGCACCATCTTACATTGGTGATCTTCTTAGTCCCTACACCCCCAGCAGGTCCCTGAGGCCCAGTGATCAAAGCCTACTGGTTGTGCAGCACCAGGCTAAAGACCAAAGGTGACAGATCATTTGCTGCTGTGGCCCCCAGACTCTGGAACTCTCTCCCCATGAGCCTGAGATCAGTGGACTCAGTGGTCTCCTTTAAAAAGCAGCCGAAGACTCACTTGTTCAAGTTGGCTTTTGTATGACCTTCTTCAACCACTCTCTCTGTATTCTGCTCTCCCCACCTATTCCACCTTCCTCAGGATCCACTGATTTCCCTCCTTCCTATTCACACTCAACATTTTTTTTAATCACAATTGTCTATTTTTGCTCATTTTAAATATATTTGTAACCATTTTCTAAATTCTTTTTATATTTTTACATTTTGTTTTTGTGAAGCGTCTCAATTTTTATCTTGAGAGGCGCTATAGAAATATTTTCTTCTTCCTGCTTTAACCCCAAAATGTGATTTTTTTTTTTTTTTTTTTTTTTTTTTTTTTTCCATTTAGGAATTCAATATTTTGTATTTTATGGATAAAAATCTGTAGAATCTTATTACCAACATTCAACGACAAACATTTAACAATGGAAACTTTTAGTCTTACTGGCCTCGGCGCTAAATGTTTCCCACATGAATGTATTCACATATCTCGCAACAGGAAATCCTTAAATATCAGAGCACCTGCATTTTGAAAATGTATTAAAGGTTTTTTATCTCTGCACATGTTGGGATTTTCTTTCCATCTTCATTTATGTAATTTGTCTGGTTTTCTGAATGCAAACATGAACTCTGTCAGAATTATGAAACATCTGACATTCTCTGGACTAAATTATTAAATTCATTGTCAGCTGCTTACAGCAATCATTAAATAATCATTAAAATAACCTGTTATTGTCTCATGGTCTAAAATGAACAATTTTTAAATCTGTTTTTCTTACCAGTCTTTTGGTTTCTTTATTGCAAGTTTTGTTTTGTCCTGTTGATCACAACAGGCTTGATATTCTAGCAGTGTGATCTGAACATGTGACTTGATTAACTTCTCTCAGAACAAGGCATTGACATTCTAAATGTAGAAGAAAGGTAATTAAACTCATTTCAAAAAATCTGAAACTCAGTTTTATATGTAACATGTAGTTCTGTTTTCTACACCAGCTTCCAGGAGCCTCCAGACCGACTAAACTTAACCAAGTGGCAGCACCTGCCTGTGACCTCCACCCCACATCTCACCAGAGTCTCTCAGACTTCAGCTTTAAAGACTCAAAAAGCCACAAAACTGCCAAAAGCCACATTAGGCAAAAATCTGTCAAAGTCCAACTCTATGCCTAATGGTGGAGATGAAGGCAAAACTCTCACGACTCAAACTGCTAAAGCACCACGACTGACAGAGCCACCCTTCATTGGAGACTACTACATGAGTGAAGATGTGCCCCCTCGCACAGTAAGTTGAGTTTTATTTTATTTTGAATAATTTAGTGTCTACATTGTTTTATGGAAGCAGCATCACTTTCCTAATGGAAGCAGGGAGGCAAGACTTCCAACAGTCCTTGCTGGAGACATTTGGTGTGAAATGGAAGGAAAACAATGGTGCTTTTTAATGATGGCCTTGTTCAATTTTTGCACCTAATGCCTTTTGCACCTAATGCCATTTCAATGGAACCTAAACAAAAGTAGAATATTTTCTGAATGGAGAGCAGTCCTCACTGACTCGTTCAGTTTAGTGAAATCCAACATTTATGAAAGGAAGTTGATGTCTGACCATGTCCTCACTATACACCAGGTCTTGTTGTTCGGATAATTTACAGACCTGACCTCCATTTAAACAGTTAATCATCAACATTTCTGCATTCATTAACAGATTTTATTACACTTTATTGCATCTGAGCTTGAGTCCAGAACACATCACCATAATAACCAACACTTACCTGGAAGTTGGAAGCTTATTGCAGTTGCTCCATTAAAGCCATTTTGTATTTGGGAAATTTACCTTTTAGGTTTTCAGATGCTAACTAGATTTCTGGTTGGAGGCTGTGCTGCTTGAAGGATTTTTGCAGTTTTTAATTATTTATTTTATCCACCTGTTTTGATAAGCACAGATGAGACAGACTAGGAAGAACTCGGTGTTACGAGTCAGGGCCTGATTATTTAAACTTCTGTGTAGACAATGTCCTCCCAACCAGAACAGTGAGGTGTTATCCCAATAACAGAGCCTTGATCACCAGTGACCTACACAGCTCCACAAGAAGCATTTTTCTAGGGAGGGAGACGGGGAACTGAGGAGTATGCAAAACAAACTTTAAGTCAAGATAAGAACTTGTACAGCAAAGAAAAATATGTTGTCTATAGCATTTGGGTGAAGAGGCTGCTGCAGAGGTGAAACTGGAACAAGGCTGCAGAACCACATGACATTGGCCTCAGGTCCTTAGTGCCTGCACAGACCTGCTATGTTGGATTCTGCAGCAACAGCTGAACCAAGAGAAGGTTCCAGTAATGTAGAAGACCAGGGGCGTTTCCTGTAGCTGGAAACATTGGGGGCTGAGCCCACACCCTCATGAAAGGAACCTGGGGAGCCCACAGTGGGGCTGCATGGTGGCGCAGTTGTTAGCACTGTTGCCTCGCAGTGCGAAGGTTGCAGGGTCGAAACTCGGCTGCGGCCTTTCTGCGTGGAGTTGCGTGTTCTCTCCATGCATGTGTGGGTTTCCTCTGGGTACTCCGGTTTCCCCCACAGATCACAACATTCCCTGTAGGTTATAAGTTGTAAGTCGCTTTGGATAAAAACGTCTGCCAAAAAAATAAACGTAAACATAAAAAAGATGCTTTATCGAGGCTTTCTTGTGGAACTTTTTTTGTTTAAGCCAAATGCTGTCACATGTACTTCAAAATATGTTTATTTTCAAACTTCAGTGTGGTAATGTAAGCAAGGTCTCTAAAATCGGTATTAATATAATGAATTAGTCAGTACATTTTCTATTCTTTCAGACGAGCTCACAAGTTAGTCTGTTTGAGGTGTCGGGTAGATTTAATCAGTGGTGTAGTCTAATACTAGCAGTACTCAAAAGTGACTTAAATGGATGCAATTTGGATTGACCTTTCCCAACATCAGTGATATTCTAGCGGTATAGTGCTTGTGATCACATGTGATTACGCATAACATTCTGGGATGTGCATGGACATGTTGGAAGGTTGAGTGTTGTTTGCTGGTTTTCTACTAAATCAATCGTGTGTGTGTGTGTGTGTGTGTGTGTGTGTGTGTGTGTGTGTGTGTGTGTGTGTGTGTGTGTGTGTGTGTGTGTGTGTGTGTGTGTGTGTGTGTGTGTGTGTGTGTGTGTGTGTGTGTGTGTGTGTGTGTGTGTGTGTGTGTGTGTGTGTGTGTGTGTGTGTGTGTGTGTGTGTGTGTGTGTGTGTGTGTGTGTGTGTGTGTGTGTGTGTGTGTGTGTGTGTGTGTGTGTGTGTGTGTGTGTGTGTGTGTGTGTGTGTGTGTGTGTGTGTGTGTGTGTGTGTGTGTGTGTGTGTGTGTGTGTGTGTGTGTGTGTGTGTGTGTGTGTGTGTGTGTGTGTGTGTGTGTGTGTGTGTGTGTGTGTGTGTGTGTGTGTGTGTGTGTGTGTGTGTGTGTGTGTGTGTGTGTGTGTGTGTGTGTGTGTGTGTGTGTGTGTGTGTGTGTGTGTGTGTGTGTGTGTGTGTGTGTGTGTGTGTGTGTGTGTGTGTGTGTGTGTGTGTGTGTGTGTGTGTGTGTGTGTGTGTGTGTGTGTGTGTCACTTCACACCAAGATTCAAATGAATCAGAGAAGCCGTACCAGCCTCTGTGTGTGTCCACAAGCAGCTACCAAGCCTCATACAGGGAGCCAGTCTCCTCCCCTTTTGGTCAGCTCAAGGGTCCCTTGAACAAATGATGAATGCAAGTGAATGGGGCCGTGGCAGTTCAGTGCATTGCTTTATAGTTTTCTTTGAAACACTTTCTACTGGTGCAAGTTCTGCCTGAGTGGTTCCTGGAGAACTCTTCTGATTTAATTTGGATTCCTCACACATGAATCTTACATGGAGCACCTGACTGTGGCCGGTTTATGGTGAACTGGTGCTTTCCATTTCCAGATGATGGTCGCCACAGTGCTCACAGGAACATTCAGCATTCTGGAAATGCCCCTATAAGCATTCTCATCAGAATGCTTTTCAACAATAAGATTACGAAGATCTTGGAAGAGTTCTTTGCTTTTACCCATCATGAAGTCATTCTTGTGTGCGTGTCTTCTTCACTGGGAACTGCAGGCTGGATGCCCAAAGGGCGTGTTGCAACCCCACCCAATCACAGTCTCCCGTTCAGTCCAATCTCACAAAGAAATCTAAGCGGCACCCTCACACTGCCCTGGTCAGTCGCCTCCAACAGCGTCCGCAGACTGAACAGACGCTTCCACAGCCCCAAGAAACCAAACGAGGTCCTCCTCTCTACTGCATAGTTCCATTGTAGGTACTGGAGTTGCTCGGGCTGCCAGATCTGTCTGACGTTTCGCTACGGCAAATCCACCCAGGTTTCACACAAGTTTAGGAAAAGTTTAGTAAAAATTTTAGTTTCTCACTGCCTAAATGTTATCTTTAACTGCAACTTGATAATAAAACACCATATTGTGTGTTTTTTAAGGAATGTGAAACTACATAAAACCAACATCAGACTGCTAAAAAAAAAAGCTCTAAAATCAGAAACCCCTTTAAATGTCTTTACATAATTGGTAGCCATTTCTGTTTATATAAATGTGGAATTCTTCTGTATGTCTTAGTTCTTGTGTAAATTTGGTCATTCTTCAGTTGATATTGTTGCTTTTATTTTACATTTCCATTGGCAATATGAATATTTCCCCCAAACAGTGTTTTTTTAGACTACAGGGCTACAACCGCAAATTTGTTCAGACATATACAACTCTTCAGTGTCAGCTTGCTAACATAACTTCTATGAACGTGGTATTGTAACGTCCGTGAGTCCTACCATCAGCCAATCTAGAGACATCATTGGCAGGCGCAGGATCCTGAGCTGATCTGGCAGCCCAAGCAGATCCAGTACCTACACTGGAACCCAGGCAAAGTTTACCTCACAACCCAATGCAGCAGCAACACAGCGGCCTTTAGGAGGTCAGGCCGAGACCCTGAGCACCCCCCTGACAGCGCCAGTGGTGCAGCCTCAGAGTCTGAGCAAATGACTGCAGAGGCATGGTCTTTCACCCATTGCAGGGTGCACAAAATTTCCACCGTCTGTGATGGTCTTCATAGAGACAAATATATTTGCATAAATGTATTATATTTCTATGATGCAGAACAAATTATAATAAATGATGAATTAAGGTGATCTCAGCTGCATCACTGAATGAGCAATGATTGAAAAATGAGATTAGATGTTCAAAAAAACCTAATTAAGTGTCTTGGCAAATTGAGATGTTTGGGTTGTTTTTTAAAAAACAAAAAACAAAAAAAGTTTGTTTACTTGAGTTTAACAAATTACTAAAACCATCTAACGCCAGGTGTGTTGTACAGTACCGTGTGATGAGACCACAAAGCCTTCTTGGCAAGCAAGACTTCTGGATGTCAAAGGCCGTATTCCTCCGAATCTGCATCAGCTGGTCAGAGATAACCTCTGGGTCTGCTGGCGAGATGTTTCACATCAGAGTTGTTTCTCTGATGGAATCTGACCGTTTAGCAAAGAAGGTCTGACCTTGAAAAGGATGGTTCATATACTACTTACCCAGTTTGGCTGAACTGGTACAGCTTGCTGGAACAAAGTTTTAGAGGATGTGTTCTCTTTTGTGATGTTTACAAATTTTGGCAAATCAGAATCTTAACAAATGTAAATGGGCGGTTACCAAGAGTCCTCAGACATCACTCCTTCCTCAAACACTTAGAGCAGGCCTATTTCATTTAAAATGAAGTAAATGTTAATCTTTTATTACAGTATCATTAATATGTGAATATACTGATAATAAATCATTAAATTCAACAAGTAGACTCATTTGGTATATTTAAGATCTGAAAAACAGTATTTCCAGAATAAATAATTATGGTGATTTCTTCATTACTGTGAAGCAATCAATACATTATTAAAACACTTTAGATAAAACATTAATTGTTTAATGTAATTGTTCTTAAGCTAAAGAAATCATTTTGAGAGCCTGAATAAGATATTTCTTTATAAAAGGGAGTAAGATAAAAGTTTTGTATCCCTTATGAGATGCCCTGTGAGGGGACCTTGGAGTTGATGAGGATATGGAAAAGTCGGGAGATTCATCCTCGCTTCCTTCTGGTGTCATGGGTGGCACACTGATGAAGCAGGCTGTGGACAAATACATGGCTTTGTCTACGCTACATCTGCGTTCCCCTGTCATGGACTGGCCACCTGTCCAGGGTGTACCCCGCCTGTTTGCCCGCTGACTGCTGGAGATGGGCACCAGCCAAGCGGGTTCAGATGATGGGTGGATGGATGTCCTTGCATGAAATAAATACTTCAGTTAATGTGGTGGAAATTTTGTGTCAACAGCTCACTTAGAAAAACCCTTGATTAAAATTGCTGGTGATGTTATTATTTATCCTCCCCATTGTGACCGAGAGGCCTGGTCCCAATACTCGCACTTCCACACTTGCGCCCTCAGTTGTGCATTCCCATCTAGTGGTGCGAGTGTGTAAGGTGTTCTGGGAACACGGCCCCGCCCTTTTGGCACCCATGATCAGCATTTCACTGAAGCCTGCATCAGTGCAGACTTTGTCAAAGGGTAATTACCCCCATCCATTGCTGCATGGGGATTTTGAGAAGGCGGAGAAATGCCCTTTCCTAAAATATGTATTTTCAAGTAGAAAACATTGAACGATGTTTTGTTATACATGTATGAAAAATCCATTATTTTTCTGTTGAAAGATGTATTCCATACCTGTTAAAATATTAACCGATAGCGATACCAGTGAGAATTTTCGGATACAGCATGCTAGTAATTGAATCACTTGTCTTAATATCATTTAGTTTTAATTTTATTTCAAGCAGCAAATTAGCACAAACTGCATCTGGCATTCCTGTTTTAGGGATGGAGACATTTTCAGATGTTTATGGCATTTCAAAATAATTAACAATTATGATCTCCAACATTTATTTTTCTGAGCAGAGGGACTGTCTAAACGGAGGTTAAAAATTATTAGCATTTTGCTAAAAATCTCATTCATGGTTCTTTTTAAATAATTTAAACAAAGCAATAAAGATATGCAAGTTTTCACCAACACCGAAGAGCATTTTCTTAATGGTAAATTTGTTTAATCAAAAACAAAGCATCAAACTCTTCAGAGAAAGGCAGAGGACAACAATAATTGTAATATCTAAAAACCAGACGTGGGCTTGTAAATTCCTTGCGAGTTGTTTCAAATTGCATGATGTATTGCATCAAATCAAACATTGTTGTCAAATCATAAATAATGAATCATGAGCCAGCATGATCTCATATCAAACCATACTTGCAGAGGGGTTCACCATATAGCTAACGTATCCTATCACTGGTAGCGTATCAATGTGAATCAAATCCACTCCAGTGGTGGGGATTCCTACTAGGGGTATACCGACTTATCGGGCTGATTCCCCATTTTTTTATACTCATCCTCTGTGCTGTTGCAGAATTCAATGTAAATATATTTTTACTGGACTGCAGTGACTTGAAGCAAGACGGTTGACGGTTCCCGAGTTCACGTCCCAGCCTGGAGTGTTTCTCTCCAGGTACTCCCGACTTCCTCCCACAGACCAATACATAACCGTCAGGTGGATTGGTCTATCTAATGGGCCATTCCCATCTGTACCGGGTCGGGCCGGGTAGCGTAGGTTGTTTACATATCTGGGTGGCCTGGTATTTTTCCGGGCCAACCAAGGCACATTCTCAGCCCTCTTCTCGAGGGGGTCTGCTTCAGGCCGACCAGGGCCAACACACCCACTGCTGACAGCAAATTCACACCTTCCATTAGAGCAAGCCTCTGATTGGTGGGTAGAATCAGCCCACATGGGCTTAAGGCAAGGATGTGTGGAATCAACCGGGCCAGGCTGGGGCCGACCCGGTGCAGATGGGAATGGCCCATTAATTATCCTTGGGTGTGAATGTGTGCTTGAATGGTTATTTGTCCTTTGCCAGTCCATCGCAGACCAACACAGAGACACAATCTGTCTGGGATGTACCCTGCACACTTGCCTGGAGAATACTGGAGATGGGCACCAGGCCCCCCACAACCCTACGGGGATAGGAGGGTATAGAAAATGGATGGATGGTATTTTTACGTTCACTAATGACATCTGCATGATACTTTATTTAGGTGTCTGATTTTTAACACTGAGCAGTACACAAAGTTGAGATTTAACAGTTAAATTCAGAGTTCAAACACAGATTCAGCTTCTGAAATTGCACGTCGACTATCGGTTACAATCTAGCATGAAAAAAGTGGAAATTGTCTAGAAATGGGCCATGAAAATCAGCAGTACATATCGACCATCGGCTGACCCTGTCTTCTACCTAATGGCAAAGATGTAAGCTATAGAAAAACTATTGGTCGACTTCCTACTCCTTCTGATAAGTTGCAGTTGATGACACAATGGATAGGGGAAGGACTTAGGAGAGAACACAAGTTGGGGTCAGATGGTCAAATTTAAGCATTTTATAATTGTTGTTGAATTGTAAGCTTTTGAACTACCACAGCTTTAACACATCTGTTTTTTGCTCCTCACAGAACTGTTCTGATGGTATCCAAAGTCGGGTGAAAAAATCAGAATTCAGGGAGAAGTTTCTGGAGCACATTCCGGTTCTGCAGTGGGCCAAACATGTGACTCCAAAGCAGCACCAGCGCCTGAGAAATTATCCAGGAAGCCATGGCTGGGGAAACATTGACTATGACTGTAAGCTGTGCTTTGAAGCACTCAATCATTATTTTCCTTTTTCTGACACTTGATTTATTGGTTTTAAATGATGTCTCAGACTTATTAGTTGGGATCAATCAATTATTTGAAGAAAGTTTAGTTTTCTCTAAAAGCTAACTCGCTGACCTGTCACAGTGTACGCACCTTTATTTAACAGCAGCAACTGCTAAGTTTGGGCTAGTTTCTCTAAACCGTTTCAACAGGCTGCGGGCACAACAGAGCTTACCAGGTGGTTTGCTGTGAAAGGGTTATTTTTCACCTGGATTGAGCACAGACTGTCAGCTGTACAGATTTTTAGAACAAATGGCTCTGAGGACATGGGAGACGTATGTTTTATATTTGGCTGGTTAACATTTCAATCCAGGGATGGTTATCTGGGTTGACTTTCTGCTCTGAATGGAATTTAGGATTTGTGTGAATTCCCAGGCTCAAACTTTTCCAGAGTTATTAGATTAAATGAAAAATATTTAATCTTTAATTTCACTATTGCCTCAGTTTAGCAGTGTTGCATTTAATGTACCCAAAGAAGTGGCATTCTACAGATATTTTGTTTTAAAGGATTAAAACTTGTCTGCTTCTGTTTTTTTTTTTTTTTTTTTTTTTGGAGTCCGTACCTACTTGTCACAGTGATGGAAGGTGCAAAAGCACGAATGTGCTAAATGGACATTTATTTTGTAAAATATGAAATCAGACACATTGCTTTCTGTTTAAAATGGAATGATCCTAATCAGGATTTTGTCATCAGAAGCTCAAACCACATTTTTGTTTATTTTTAAATTGGTTGGTTATGGTTTTAATTATAAACTTTAGGCAGATATTAATGGATTGTAACACCCTGATTTTGTAGACAAAATGTTTGTTTTAGAATTTTTGAATCAAAGTGGTTATGGTTTCAGAAGATTTTCAAGGTTCAAGCAGCGAATGTGTGACTGGGTGGGCGTTTTTACTCCACATCTGCACGAGGGATGAACTTAATTGTACATAATCCTATCCAGATTAACTTGGTCTTTCTGCATCTTCAGCTCTGCTGGGAGCTCTCTCTGTGCTGAACTCCTCCGCTAACCAACAGATGCTGGACGACTGGGTGTCTCGCAGGAATAACTCTAAATGTAGTCGATGTGCCGTGGTTGGAAACGGAGGAATACTGAAGGGTTCAAAGAAAGGGAAGGAGATCGACAGCCATCACTATGTCTTCAGGTAGACCCTGACCTGACTGGCCCTGCAGGAAGACACTTTTTTTTTTTTTGAAGTCCAGAAATAAATTCAAATTCACGTTGGAAAATATTTTTTATGCATAAATGTAAAAATTTGTAACTATTAGTAAATGCAAGCTCATTTTAATTTTATATAAAGCAGTTTGTTCCTTGAAAGTTGATTAGTACAGCAGCAGTTTTTATTTATTTTTTGGTGAATTAATTAATTTGGTCTTCAGAACCAATGGGGCGATCATCAAAGGCTTTGAAGAGGATGTAGGTTCTCGGACCACCCATTACACCTTCTCTACCAACACTCTGATCAACTCGATGAGGAGCTATGCTGGTTCTGGATACAGAGGACCACCAGTGTCTAAGGTAAAAAACAAACAAATAACTGTCTCTCCTCTTCAAAGGGAACACAAAGATTTATTCATCCTGCTGTCCCGCTTCAACAGGAAACCAGATACGTTTTCCTACCGGATCATGACCGGGATTACCTGCTGATGAAGGCGGCAGCAACGCACACTCTAGTGGAAAGAGGACCTGAACGGGCCAAAGAGTAAGCCACATTTCAGAACAGGGATGTGTATTGGTGAAATTCTGGTGATACGATGCGTATCACGATACAGGGTAGATGATACGATACACCACAATATATTGCGATACATACAGTCAGACGACATTGGCGATTTTTTTTAAATAAATTTTTTTATAACTGACATTGTAGCAAAAATAAACAGTCTAAACTGACGTGTTAAACATGAGGTCTCTGAACCATAATAGAGGTTGACATTTGAGTGGTGGAAACAAAACCCCTTGTGCGTGGCTGCCATCTAGTGGTCGTTATTTGAATTGTACGAAAAGAAAATACGCAAATGTTTGCATGTCAATTCTTCCAAAAAGTCGTTGCATAGCTTTTGAATAACCATGTAATATCACAGGAAAAAATATTGCGATATATTGCCATATTGATTTTTTTCTTTCATCCCTACTTAAGAACACTAAAAAAGTTTCCTGTGAAAAGCAGCTTTGGTCGTCAGTTACAGCCTCTCTGTTCGCCAGGCAACACTTCCTTTAGGTGCAATTTTTTAAGCAGGAAGTGTTGGTAGAATGTCTTACTTACTTTCATAATACTATTTGAATACTTGTGTTTTTCTAGCCTGGCAAGCCATCCCATTCATGTGAATAAATAGTCTGGTCACCGTCCATTAACAGGTGTTATGTCGATTTGAGTTCTCCATCGAGATCTGTTCCTTTTCCACCTAGCTGCGAGTTGGAACCATCCACTCGCAACAAAATGTGTAACCTTAAAACAAATCGTGTTACCGTCATTTCATAAATTATAATTATGCAAAACATTTTTGGTGACAGGGTGGTTATGGTTGGGGTGCAGGTTATTTTTAGTGAGTGGATGGTTCCTGAAATTGTTGTAGCAAAATCCAATACAGTCCAAACTGATATGTAACATGTTTAACATGTGGTATCTGTTAAAATTTCACCACTACACATCCATATTACCTATGGTGTTACCCCATGCCTCTACACAGTACATTTAAATAGGGATAATAAAAAAAAATACAACACAGAATACAAAAAGTTTGATTTAAGAGATGTTATATTTAAACAATCATTAAAATATTCCTAGCTAATTTTGATTTTATATATTTAATGACATTTCCAGCTGACTTTTTTTCACCAACACCCCAAGAAATTTTGATGGAACCTTTCTATTTTAACGTAAATGGTTATTATTCTCATTAAACCACACTCGTCAGCCTTCACACTTCAGGAATGTTAAGAAAAATAAGTATTTTTTTCAGCAGTTTGACTTTTCTGCTAAACTTTGTTTGCTGAATAATTCTGACTTTGACAATATTTCTTTTTACAGTCCGACAAAGTACTTTGGAGCAGACGTCTCTGCGAAAAAGTTGAAGATGTACCACCCAGATTTTGTCCGTTACCTCAGAAACAGGTGAATGAATTTTACTCGCATTTGACTGAATTTCTTATTCATTTAAAATGAGAAATCCTGTTTCAAACTTGAGCAGAGCCTGAGTTGCAGATGGATGCCCCTACACAGGGTTCAATAACAAATCTACACCCTGATATCTGTGGAAAACTTGACTGTGAACCAAACTTTTTGTTTCAGATTCCTTCGTTCGGGTGCTTTAAAAACCAGATTCAAGGACATCTACCGCCCATCAACAGGCGCTACAATGCTGCTGGCTGCACTGCACACCTGTGACCAGGTACCATTTTTACTTTCCTGCACAGTCAGCAGTCTGCTGTTTAATTGCAGGAATTTTTATTTCCTATGGAGGCAGTGTGTGTTAAAGTCCTTGCATAAAAAAAAGTAGTTCTTAAATTCTTGACATCTGTTAAATCTACTAATTAATGGAATTAACAGAACCTGCTTTTCCACCTGTCTGCTCTGGGAAACAAGAAGTTCGTGTCAGAACATGAAGCAAAGCTGTTTACCACCCTTAACTTTATTAATTCTGCTTTGAACTGGTCTGAATGTGGCTTAATTGGCTTTTTTCCCCTGGTGGATGAAGGTGAGCGCGTATGGCTTCATGACACCGGACTATAAGAACTATTCGGACCACTACTTCGACAGCACATACCACCCTGTGGGTTTCTACGTCAACCATGACCTGCGCATGGAGATGATGCTGTGGCAGCAGCTGCACAAAGCAGGACTCATACAGCTGTACATGCACAAGGAATTCAACAAAGACCAGAAATGATGTCACTCTTCCTCCTTCACTTAAGTTACAAGGAGACGGGATGTGCAGGACTTCACCAAAGTGCCTCAGAACTGAACAAAACCAGAGGGGACATATTTTCCTTTCATAAAGGCATGGTTCCTTTTGTTTTTAAAAGGCACCAGCATCACCGTCACGGTAGAGATTTGTTTAAAGAAGCAACTCTTGAAGATAAGAAAATCTTGTTTTGGGCGTTGGAGGGTCAAATTGTGTTTAGATACACAAATAAAAAAAATTAGGATTGATGACTGGATGAATCTCATTAGATGTGACCCCCAAATTTTGGTTTGCTTCAAAGTTTTCATTAAGTTTAGATGAAAAAAGTATTCCTGGTGGGAATTGTTTAGTTTTTGTTTCCTCTGAGGGGCTAAAGCTGAAGCATAACGTGTCAAATGTTACTGAAAGGGCTTTTTCAACCAAAATCTTTATTCCAAGACACTGTTCTGAAAAGGGATGAGACTGCAACTGAGTTTACTTGATTAAAATGTTTCTGCACTTGCCTTTGACAGGCTGAGCTCTGCTGGCAGCAGCTAATGTCCTTCTGTTCTTTACTTTGTTTACTTTTCTGTGGGAGAAAATCTAACTATTTAATATGTGAATGTGGAAGGATTTGTATGTAAGTGACCTTGTCGCTCCACTTGTATTTTTTATTTAAGTTGCAGTTTTATTTTTGGACCACTTTAAGTGCCTTTATCATATTTTGGCATCTTTAGAATTTTAATTTGACTAAAACTTAATTTTTTTGTTCATTCAGATCATATGTATTCATCTCAGAGCTGCAACAATGCCAAACTGTTATTCAGGATGTGACATCATCCAGTATGGGAAGGATAAGCAGTGACGATTAGTTTTGTTTTCTAACCAGACATGCTTTAAAAATGAGATGTTGGAAGAAAAACTAAGGAAGCACGGAGGGTTTTTGTTTCAAATGAGTTTCTGGTTGAGTTCGTTCATATTGAGAAATGATTTTCTGAACTGCTCAAAGGGAACCTTTCACTATGCAATTCCTCAATTTTTTAAATTCGGTATCTATAAAAATGAATGAATATGTACATCCTGTAACTTTGCACTAATTTCACAAATTCACAAACTTGCTGGGAAGGAACATGTGGAAAAAATAAATTCTTGCTCAACTAATATCCAACCCACTTTAGACTGGCTTAATTAAGAGTTTACATCAGCTCTTGAACATAGAGGCATAACTCTGGTATTTGGGCATGAATCTCATTTTTGTATTCCAGTAAAGAAAATGACATTCACATACATGGCATGGAGAATTCTGTAGGCTCTGCGTAGCGTAGGTTGATGCTGAACCAGCCATGTGACCTCTTTGTGCTGAAAGGCAGGTGATGAGCAGCCAGCTGTGCAAGAGGCCGAGTAATTGGGTGGAGGCTCCACCACTGAGTTACTGATGATATAAATCAGACTCTGCAGGGTTGCCAGAATGTCTGGTTGCATGAAGTTGCCATTACGTACTGCAATCAGCAATGTGCACAAGGCCAAATCTGGCAGCTTTTGTTGTCCCCTCCAAATGTTCAGGGTGCAGAAAAGCTATTTCCAAGTCTGTAAAACTGCATTTAAAGCACAAGGAACTGCAGGCTCAGTGGGAATCTAATAGGTGTAGCTTCCTAGTTTATATAAACTGTTCAATTTTCTGTTTGTAAAGGGGATTAATAAACCCTCACTAAAGAGCAGCATGTTACACAAAGCTTTAACATTTGAACCATCAGACCATTCCTAACCCCTCAGCACCTTCTGTATCATATCTGATAGGCGAGTTTAAACCTCTTTAGCATCGAATGCTGAATGTGTCTGCTGCCCTCTGATGGAGCGAAGTACTGCAAGTGGCATGTGCCACTTCTACATATTATTGTATTGTTGTAGAAAAATATTTTAACATTGATAAATGGGTAAAATCACATTTAACGAGTCAACCAGTAAACGGTTGAGGATTTGTGACCCACCATCAAACGTGCTCCTTTGGTTTCCATAACTCTTCAGTAGGACTCGGTATCTGATGAGATGAACGTGGACGATTATGGACACTACATAGCAGCACAAAGACAAGAGTTTAGGAAAACACAGAAAAGGGATGTTTTCAGACAAGAGTATGTGGCAGCAGCCTTCACGAGATCTCTCAGGAACATTAACAGAATAGAGAGAGCTGGTCATATGAGTGGAAAACCAGATCACCTGTCCCCATAGTCTCTTAATGCTGGAGGTAAAAACAATACATATCAGTGTTTGTCTCTCCTCTTCCTGTCACCTCCACCCCCCACTGGTTAAGGCAGATAGACTTCCTTCCTGTGTCTGTTTCCTCTGGACTTCATCTTGCTAAAATGTCTGCTCTCACATCAAATGCTGTGAAAGCAGATTGTATAAGTGATTCTTTAACTTGACCATCACGAGTCACTCTACACTATAAAAAAGTGTTATAGTTTCTTTGATCCTGATCTTTCACAACTGAGCATTTGGGGTTGATGGGACATATCTTTATTTTTCTATGATTCTCTGTCCTGTTCTGATGAGGTTCTGTTGAGTTTATTGCAGTTAAGATGGCAACCTGGTATAGGTTATAACAGTTATTTACAATCATCATTAATTTGTGTTCATTAATCACAAAACAGTTTCAGCAATGTGAGATTGTAAGATAAGTAAAGTTTTAGTCTGTGTGTGTGTGTGTGTGTGTGTGTGTGTGTGTGTGTGTGTGTGTGTGTGTGTGTGTGTGTGTGTGTGTGTGTGTAGCCCACCAGAGTCCAGATTCGATAGTATTTTTACAGAACAGGCCCATTAATTTGTCTGCCATCTGATCTCGGCACATGATACAAGTGAAAGTTTTGGTTCTGCAAGCAGGTTTCACCCCCCAGGTTGTGCTTTTGTAGAAGGCAGATTGTCCCGATGTAAACAGCTCTGTCGTCCCTCATCGCTCTCTACTTTCCTTCCCAGCAGCCAGGGGTCCTGTAAACTGCTCAAGTGATTCTGGGTCACAACACACACACACCAGACTGAACGGGGATCAAATCTGCAACCTTCTGATTATGGGGCGAGCGCTTAACTCCTGCGCCACCGTCACATGCCAGTGGCGACGAATATCTGGCCCGGAGAAAAACGTATTTGTTTTTTCTTGTGGGGTTTAATCACACAGTTCTTTTAAACAAAAGCAAACAGATATTTTAAAACAAGCAACCATGTTTATAACATTTTTCCTAACAAGCCAATCAGGCCACTTTCATAACAGATGAAATAAAACAGTCTGTATTTACAGAAGCACCAAAAAGACTAATATCAACACATCAACTGATCAAAAAATGTTAATTACAAATCCAGTACTAAGTGGTTTACATGCTAAAACAACCATACATACAGAGCCTTAGAAAGAAACCTTTGAATTCAGTCAACGCATTTTGCATTTTTAGATCTGTTAAGCTCATCAGAAAAGCACGAAACTGTTCTGCAAGATGCAGGCTAACCTAAATGGTAGGCAGATTTACACATATATACACACATTTTGGTAATAACATTACTGCATTATTAATCAAAGAACCCCCCAGCCCTTTGTTCTAACCTTAAAGTGACATTGTGTAGTTTCACCAATAATCTCTGGAAATATCCATCAAAATGTTGAGAATTACTTAAATGATGCCCAGGTGTTGCAAAATATTGGCGGCTTTGTAACCTATAACCACAAAAATCAGGTCTAAAGTACGAGTGGGTCTAACACACTGGGTGATGCCGACTTAGACGCAATGTTTCTTTCTGTGGGAGCCTGTGAGGAATCTTGTTTGTGTTACTAGATATGTACTGCCCCCTATCACCGGGGAAAATACGCACCGTCACTTTAAGGACGCTCGATGGTTAAAAATAACAGTAAAGTTAATAAAGGGACCTTCACTGAAAAGTGGCACCAAAATCCAGGTGCCGAAAACCTGCACCTACTGTGCATGGAGTTTCATGTGGCTCTTCAGGTTTCCTTGTTGTGTAAATCTCGCATCACAGAGAGGACAGCTAAATGGTTTCTCTCCGGTGTGGACAACCATATGTCTTTTCAGAGTTGAGGTTTGTCTGAATGTTTTTCCACAAACATCACAACCAAACGGCTTTTCTCCAGTGTGGACTCTCACGTGGCTCTTCAGGCCACCCGAACCTGTGAATCGTTCACCACAAATATCACAAGCAAAGTGCTTCTCGCCTGTGTGAGCTGTCGTGTGTCTTTTAAGGTGGGATTTGCAACTAAACGTCTTCCCACATTTGTCACACCGAAAGGGTTTCTCACCCGTGTGGACTCTCATGTGTCGTTTGAGATTACACTGAAGTCGGAATCTTTTCCCACAAGCGCCACATGAAAAAGGTTTTTCTCCCGTGTGAACTCTGATGTGCTCCATGAAATGTGTCTTGTGGCTGAATTCTTTGCCACAAACACCACAACTAAACGGCCTCTCTCCTGTGTGGACCCTCATGTGAGTGTTGAAATGTGTCTTCCGGCTGAATTTCCTACCACAGACATCACAGATAAACGGCTTTTCGCCCGTGTGGACTCTCATGTGTGCCTGCAGAATTCCTTGGTTCCTAAATCTTTCACCACAGAAGTCACATATAAATGGCTTCTCTCCGGTGTGAACTCGCCTATGATTTTGTAAATTTCCCCGCTGAGTAAATTTTTTGCCACATTCGTCACAGCTGAAAGGCCTTTCCCCTGTGTGGATTCTCTTGTGTGTGTTCAGATTTGTCTTCTGGTTAAACTTTTGTCCACAGATGTCACAAATGAATGTTTTTGTCTTGCCTTTATCGTTTGATTCTACATCTTCCTGCCCTTTAGGGTTTTCGGTGTTAACCTGACTGGAGGCGTGACATTTCATGTGTCTGTGAAGAGACTGCTTGTAGAAATATTTTTTATCACACTCAAAGCAGCTGTAGGTTGCTTTGGTGGTGTCACATCCCACGTTGCTGGTATTGATTCTAAAATCTGACAGAGCTTCCTGAAAAGCCTCCTCATCATCACTGACTTCAGTTTCAGAAGAAGCTGAAGCCTTTTCATCAGTATTTGGCCAGAAGTAACGTATTGGGTTTCCAGCTGGTTCACAGTCCTCTTCGTCACTTTCTGTTTTGACTGGTTGAATTGAGCTGCTGGTGGGAGGTTCGGCCTCACTGCTGCCATCATTCAGGCTTTGAGAAGGTTGTAAATACTGGCAGTCCTCTTCTTCGCTATCTTCAGTCTTCACAATAACATTCAAAGGGAAACTGATGTTCCTAATCTTCTGCCATCTTTCATCATCTTCCTCCACACTGTTCGAATCTTCATCCTCTTCCTCCTTCACCTGGAGGAGTCCTGGGTTCTCCTGGTCCAGATCTGAGCTCCAATCAAGGGAAACTTCTTCTTTAATCAACACAAGCTGCTTGACATCTGCAGAGATCACAAAACACACAAGTTAGGAATAAATAGTAGTTAAAGACTGAAAGGCCAGTGTTAGAATAGAACAGAATATCCGGTAACCCTTTACAATAAGGGTCCCCTTATTAACGCTACTAAGTGCATTATTAATCATTAATAAATTAGTAAATAAAGTATTAACAACTGCTTAACATATTAAATATACATTACTAAATAGACACCCATCCAGCCCTTTGTGCTAACCTCAAGGACACTTAATAGTAAACAAGAACGGTAATATTATTAAGGCGCCCTTTGTTTATTAATGCACTAATTAACGTTAATAAAGGGACCCTTACTGTAAAGTGTTTCCAAAGTTTCATATGTAAGAAAAAACAGCAGATTCAACTGGCCAGTGACTGATGTTGGTGTTTTCACATCAAACTTAGCAAGCATGTAGTAACAGTGTAGAGGAAAGCTCCTCTTTAACAGGAAGACATCTAAATCTAGAACCTGGCTCAGTGTGAGCTGCCTTCTGCCATGACTCACTGGGGGTTGGAGAAGGCAGAGCAGAGAAGAGCTGAGCGCGCGCACACACACACACTGATAAAGAATCAAAAATTGCAGCATAGCATTTGTAGCCTAGTAAACTAGACTAAATTCTTGCTTTGCAAAGTTTGCAAATAATATATTTATTTCGTCTGGCTTGCCAGGCTATTTGTTTTCAATAAAATTGCCAATCTCAGCTCTAGACTGGATTTCTCTGCTTGTGGAAGACTTGTCTCTGGTATATTTGACAAGTAGCGCCATTAGCACGTTTCTATCCTATGTGAACTATATAGCTGCAGAGGAAATATTGATGTTACACACGAGCATGCACGTAGGCGTGATCGGTAAATGACAGTTTTAGGTAATATGAATCTATTAGCACAACAGTATCAAAGTAGCGGTTAGCTGTTCGAGTTTTCTGGGGTGGGGGTGTTCAACATAAACTAATTTAATCTGAGATTATTCTCACCTGTTGTTTGGTTTGTAGCAACATCCTGCTGCTCATGGCCATCGAGCTGTTCCATCTCCGGTTGATCTTCTGAAAGAATATGATTTCCATTGTTCCGATGAAAATAATCCACTTGGTTCATTTTGTCAATGCGTTTGATACGAACCAGGCCTGAACAAAACCAATCACTGCAGATCACTTCATAATTCATCCGTTACATTTCAGACAGGCAGGATCCACGAATCTGTTCAACACCAGGACACACACTGGTTTTATTTACTTACACAACACAGACACGCCCAGCCACTCACGGATTTTAAACAGGCATCCACACGGACACCTTCTCCTCTCCTGTCGAGTTTTTTTTTCTTTTTTTTTTTTTTTGTCCTGTGGAGCACATACATTCTCACTGTGCGTATCCTGTGGCGTTGTGATAAGTGATACCCAGATCAGAGTTGCGACACGCTTTGAACGCACCGACTCGCTGTCACGTGGTTCATGGAGCTCTCAATAGTTCCAAACATCCACGGTATATGGTGGGACAAATCACAAAAATTGAATATTGTCACATTTCCCCTCGCTATTTTTGGTATTTTTTGAATAATATTACATATTATGCCATATATTATGTCCTAATTCCTTCACAATGTAGCCTATTTTTTTCCGAGCATTTGTAGGAAGGCAAACACCCATGTTCTACATTACAGTAACACGCAGGGGCGGATCTATAAGGGTGGCATAGGGTGGCAGTTGCCACCCTAAAAGAAAGCCTTGCTACCGCTGCTGCCACCCCAGCTGGTAGCTATAAATTCAAGAAAAATCAACGTTTTTCAACTGTCTGGCTCATAAAGACCTATTTGCAGTCTCCTTTGACAGAGAAAAGACTATGAAGCTAGGCTGTACTCAGCATTGAATCAAAACGGGCAAAATCTTTGGACCTTGATGAATGTGTAAATTGTTTTGCTGAGCAACATGGAAACTGCCGCATTCAGCTGTTGTAGGAAGGACATAATTTTATTATGTGTTTTATTTTCATGATGGGCCTTTAAGCTTATTAAATGAGGACCCAAAACAAATGAATATGCAAATCCTGGGAAAATAAAAAGGAAAACGTGTTTCTCTCTCTCTCTCTCTCTCTCTCTCTCTCTCTCTCTCTCTCTCTCTCTCTCTGTGTGTATATATATATATATATATATATATATATATATATATATATATATATATATGAATGGCCACCCTAGAAAAATGTTTGCCCCTCTTCTGCCACCCCATAAATAATTTTGTAGATCCGCCCCTGGTAACACGGCAGTCCTAACACATTGTAGAATACATTTAGACCACATACATTACTGTAATATATTATAGAAATAAATTTGATGTAGTAATGCAACACACTGCTCTAATATAAGCATATTTAAATAAGTCCTACAAGAAGCCCTAAACCTGAGTTGTGATATCCATTTTAAAGTGTTTATTGAAAGCTAGAATTCTACTCCAGCTTACCTTGAAGAAAATATGTAGCTGTTTATGCTTTGAATGATGATCTGTTATGTTCAGTAGAATACATTTTGCAATCATTACTTTATATTTTTATGTGAAGACAGTACATGCATCTATAACCCAGTTTATCTGGCTTCTATAGCCTGACTAATAGCAGCTAATTAAAAAGAAAATTTTAATAAAACTGTATGGTCAAACACAGTAGATAAAGTGTGTGTTAATTGTGAAAAAAAATGAATACAAACTTGTACAACATGTATAATAGCGTTTTTAATAAACCATTTTTACCAACATTATGTTTAGCCATCACATATGCACAAATAAGCTGAATCATTAATTATGAGCATTGTACTCAAGACCTAATGAAACTCTTTTCAATAACTTTATTTTGATTATTAAAATAAAATTTGTCATTGGGTTAAATTTTGAAAATTACAAATTTTAAGGTTGGATAAAATTTTAAAATGTAATTTTACATCTCTATTTTTTGGTCTAGTTCAATATTTCTATATGTACAAATAGTATTTTAATAATACCTTTATAGGTTGATTATCTTACCATGGTTGGCTGCGCTGCAAATGGATGTAGCAATGGGTCTGAGGGAGGAATCAGAATGTATGGCTTCCCCAAAGATGCAGAGAGAAGAAGAAAATGACTGGCTCAAGTCAGCAGGAGCAACCTCACCATGACCACAGATCACAACAACAAAAAGCTGTGTGCAGTAAGTTTAATGCACACTCGCAAATGTTTTCTACATGTTTTGCTCTCAACTGCACAAGGCTGCAAACTTAAGTATGGCAGGAAATAAAATAATACACGACTCTACAGGCCCATTTTGAGGAGGGACAGTTTACCATGACTAGGCAAAGCAAGGTGAGACTCAGGGCTGATGCTGTTCCAAACCTGCTTGTTCATCACCCAGAACCAAGGAGGAGGAAGGATCCCGTCATGAGAAGTACAGCAGAACCACTGCATGTTGATCCACTGACCAGTGACCACACATGTTGTATTCAAGTAAACTGTGGTAAATGATAAATGAGCTGCACTTGTATAGCGCCTCTCAGATTAAGGACTCTAAAGCGCTTTACACTACACTGTATCATTCATCCATTCACACACACATTCACACACTGATGGTGATGAGCAACAATGTAGCCACAGCTGCCCTGGGGTGCACTGACAGAGGCGAGGCGCCACCGGTCCCTCCGACCACCAGCAGGCAAGGTGGGTTGAGGACACAACAGCAGAATTCTCTGTCCGGAGCCGGGATCAAACCTGCAACCTTCTGATTACTGGACAATCCGCTCAACCTGTTGAGCTACTGCTGCCCTTCAAAATGGTATAAATCTTTAGAAATATTAGACATTTTTATTTATTTTATTTAAAAATTATTCTTTATTCTAACAGTGCCATTATAATTTCAGAGAATGAGGACAGCAGCAGCAGTGAGGCAAATGATAAATAAATGACCCGCACTTGTATGGCACTTTTCTGAGTCATAGGACTCCAAAGGGCTTTACACTACAGTGTATCATTCATCCATTCACACACACTGATGGTGATGAGCTACATTCTAGCCACAGCTGCCCTGGGGCACACTGACAGAAGTGAAGCTTTCCAAGCACAGAAGCCACCGATTCAAAAAAATGGGTCTTCAGCTTAGATTTAAAAACGGCTACAGAAGGGGACTGCTGAACATGCAGAAGCTTATTCCAGAGTTGGAGCTGCCACTGAAAAAGCTCTGTCCCCCGCGTCTTCAGTCGTGACCTGGACAACCCAAGCAGGGACAGATCTTCAGAGTGAAGTGCCCGAGAGGGAACACAACTGCAAAGTATCTGCCAAATACGCTGGAGCCAAACCATTCAGTGCTTTAAAAAACAGTAAAATAACTTTAATAACAAATCCTAAAAGGAACAGGTAGCCAATATAGAACTGCCTATATTGGTAGCATATTCAAACTTTTGTCAGTCCAAAAATCTCCTGGCAGCATTCTGGACAAGCTGCAGACAAGCTAAGAGTCAGGTTTAAACCCCTAGACACCATACACAAGGAAGAAAAGAGACACAAGAAGTCAGAATTCTGTTTTATGCTCGAGGAGAATGGAATAAGGTCCGACCAGTTCAGTCTTCCCTGGGCTGGCAGGTCCTCCAAAACCACTCTGCCTTTGGAATCCGAGCGTCCTCTATTTATTACAAGTTGGGAGTTCCCTAGTTACACGTCTGATGAGCTGATCTGAAGGGAGGAGGAAATCACAGCTCTCAGTTTTGAGCAATTGTTACAAGTTTCACACAAAGACCGTTCAGTATTACACAAAGAGCTTTCAGTGTCTTAATCATACAACGTGCAACTGTTTGTTGCCCGAGTCAGCAGTTGTCCAAGTCAGCAGATGTCTTTGGGTCACATTAGGTCAGGACCAAGGTTCAGTACTTTTACATGAGACTTCAAAAAATACAGCACTGTTCAGCATAAATGGTCAAATCTTTAAATGTAATAAAAGCATAAAGCACGATAAAAGAAAACACATATAATTATCTTAACACTAAGGCACTCTGACTCCCACCGAAAAGGACAGAGTTAATTATCTTAACACTAAGGCACTCTGACTCCCACCGAAAAGGACAGAGTTACAGTAGTCCAAGCGTGAAGTTAAGAACACATGCACAAAAATTTCAAGGTCACATCTAGAAAAGAATGGTATAAACTTAGCCAAGCACCCTAGATGATAGAAAGAAGATGCCACAACCCCATTTGTGGCCTCTAAAACAAAAAGTGTTGTCACCCTTCACACCCAAATTAACAAAATCCTTCATCTGGGGTGTTACGTAATACACCACAGTCCACCAAGGAGGCGTCAGTGTGACGACTGATCCTCCCACAGCGTCCTCTGGTCTCTCCCAGGAGACAGAAAGCGCCTGTGCCGCAATCCAAGCTGGTTTCAGGAACGCAGATCCCGCTGTTGCTCTGTTGCTGCTTTCCCCGTTCCACTGCACACCCCTCCTTCACCTGTCAGTGTCCTTATAAAAGGTCCAAACCCCTCAATGGTCCAATCCCGAGCCGTATAGGTCTGTGATTATGAGCGGCGCAGCTGCTCTCAATCGGAAGTTCATTGTCCCATGATCAAAAAGACAAAAAACAAATCCATGCAAGTAAACAAGCAAACAACTCAAAAAACATGCAATTGGTAACCACAGCAAAAACTGACTTCTGCACAATAAAGGAGCACTGCATAAAATGCCCAACTTTGACACACACACACACACACCATTCTGCTGGAGAGATAGAACTAAAACCAATTTAAAGCTAGGCCTGTAATTCCCACGTAATTCTCAAGACGATGCAACAACACCTTGTGGTCCACAGTATCAAAGGCTGCAGTTAAATCCAATAAAACAAGCAGCACAGACCTTCTTCCACCATCGGTTGCAAAAAGGTTGTTTAAGACCTTTAGCAAAGCTGTCTCAGTTCTGTGTAGTGGTCTAACACCAGATTGAAAGATTTCAAAAATATTATTTTCATAGAAAAAGGCCATGCTTCAACTGGCCATAGACACATCTTTCCATAACCTTATATAAAAAGGGGAGCTTAGAAATTGCCCTAAATTTAGATGCCAAAAAATCATGTAGCCCAGGTTTTCTTTTAAGAGTGGATGAATGCCCACTCTTTTAAAATCATTAAAGAGCAAGTCACTCCCTAACAGAGTTTTACTCCACTCCCACTTTCTGTTTGAAAAATGCAACAAATGCTGTTGTCTGGCAGACCAAGAGGGCGGAGCCGCTATCAAATACACACACACACACACACACACACACACACACACACACACACACACACACACACACACACACACACACACACACACACACTGGCTCACAACGACGTTGTGACATCATAATGTACCAGCTAATATCATGGGTTACCTCTTAGCTAATAGCTATGGCAGATTTAAATTCAAATGCAGTGTAGAGTTTTTACCTGAAGATGGCACAACACTGACAGTTTTAGGCAGATTATTTAAATATCAACAAGATGCACTAAAGTGCCAAATTATTGACCACACATGTCTACAGCAGAATTAGACACTCATATAGTTTATCAGCAAAAAAAGTTGATTTGGGGGTGACTTGCTCTTTCAGCACAACACCAGAAACCAGACTGGTGTTGATTATATCTAGTATGACTGGAGCCACAGTTAAAAACATGCTGAAAGGCCTGGCTTTGAATCTATGACTTTCTTGTTGCAAGGGAGGAGTCATAGCAGTTTCACCACCCACCACACCACCCCATGTTTTCTTTATTTGCACACAAAACCTTAGAATTTTAGCATTTTAGCAAATTGCTGTTGTTTTTACTGTATTTGGTTTTGGCTTGTTAAGTACTTTGGTCAGCTTTCATGCTGTTGTAAAGTGCTATATGAATAAAATTGACTGGACTTGACTTGAATCCCACATAATGTAATTTTTAAATTATTCTTTTCTTTAACAAAGCAAAAACTCATTGAGACTTCTGGTCCAGGGATGCAGCTATATACAGAGAAATTACATGTAGTCACATGTTACAATGAAAGCTCAATGACAAAGAAAACAATAGTGACATATCTTTTTAAATCTAACAATTCAAGAGAAATATATTTTTCTAGGTTGCACATAAGTGCTTTCTGCACACAAATGATTAAAATTTAGCCTGAAAATGTTTGTTTGTGTATGTCAACTTTCAGAGAACAGGGTCCCAGTTTTAGAAAAGGAAAAGTTTTCTAGTATTTTTTTTAATAAACCAGTGAGCCTAACAATACAGTAGAGGGCGCCATGATCCACCATATTGGGAGAGGAAGTGGAGAAGGTTGCGTTATGTCGATGGTTAACCATAGATGTTAACCGTGGGCGTAATTTGAAATCGTAGGATGTCAAAGGAAGGTCCCGCCTTTCTCCCTTCTGATTGGCTGGAAGGACACCTACGATTGACTGTTTCATGCAAGAGAAAACTGTCTTCCCTAGCTGCATGATTTTTGTTTACAGCCAGATCTTAAAATCAATAACTAAAATAAAATAAGACACAAAGCAAAATGAGAGATCCGCCATAAAAACAAAATCCCTATTAGTAAAAAGCCTGCTGGAAAAGATAAGTTTATACATCACAGTTTATACTACAGTGTTATGAATGAAACCAGATTTATTAAAAATTCACATTTTACGTTTGGTAATAAAAAAACATAAAAGTATTTTGCAATACAGGACAGAATAGTTATTATAGCGCTAACTTCACATTTTCTTTACAAAAATCCCCAACACAGCTGTTTTGTTGGCGATAGGCGGGTAGTCTGCATTAGCAAGGGACAACTGTTTGCTGCTAAATGAAGTAGCCAATCGCAGTAGAGCCCTTCTAGCCAATCAGATGCGAGAAAATCGGGATCTTCCTTGGACATCCTACGATTCCAAAGGATGAGTGACGATTTACTGTGGTTACTATGGTGACAGAGCTACAGGGTGTCTGATTAGTTGCCTGTTCAAAAATATAGAAAGAAAACGTAAAACGGCACAAAGAATGACTTGGGCCCATTTCTTAATAAGTTTTCCTCTTAATCAGTTTTCCTGAGGTCCCGTTGAATTGTGTCTGACTGGAATGTAACGGTCCACCTCGAGCAGTGGTCGGTTCTGCTCAGGCCTGGGTCACCAAACGAGCCTCCAGATTGTTCTAAAGAGAACAACACCATGAACCAAGTGGGGTACTTTCATCAAACCAACGCTGGAAGTCTGACTGTAGAGGTCAAACTGGAGTTTAAGAATCAACAAACCGAACAGCTGGTAAGAAAAATCTGATTCAATAAGGAGTTTTGTTCTTTTCCCAGGAGAAATCAGCTAACTGTTAGCTTAGCAGTAGCCAAATAGAGCTACAAAACTGATTTAGTTACGCTTGTGTTGGATTAATGAGACAAATGTTCAGAGAGAGCGGCGAACTGGCGGGGACAGTATTTATTAAAGGGTTTTATATCCCAACATCCCAGATTTATTTGGGACAGCTGGCCCGTTAGTGAAGGGTGGGGGGTGGGGGGTTGTTTGCTAATTAAACAATCAGCTTCAATGTTTAACTGGATTTAATTTAAAATATGTTTATTTTTTGTACTATTGAGAATCATATTTGCAACAGGGTTTCAAAAAGTTTTTAATTCCATCTAAATCTCTGAATTATTCATTTACCGTTGCTAATTTTTGACAAGAACTCAAGACAAGGGATGTACTGTGACAAAAACAAGTAATAATAATAATAATAATAATAATAATAGTGATGATGATAATAATAATAATAATTGGCTTTATCAATCTGATGGATCAAAGAGGACAAAAAAAAAAAAAAAAAATAAAACCTGCTATCCAACCTGGGAGGGAGTACTCTCTGATCACTGTGTGTTTCAGCGTAGATTAGTCACTGGTTGTTAAATGATGATAAATGTTAGCTGAGGCTTGTGGGTCATGCAGCAGAATGAGCCCAAACCACCTGTACATCAACACCAGGATGTAACCTTTAGAGTAACCTTTAATATAATAATGATAATAATAATAATAATAATAATAATAATAATAATAATAATAAACATTTGAAGGTTTACCATGCCATATCTACACAATTTTTTGAGTAATAAGTCATGATTGACAGTATCAAAAGCTTTGGCCAGGTCTAAGAACACCCCTACAGCATATTGTTTTTTGTCAGTTGCATCAGATATTTTCTCCACTAGATCAACAATTGCCAGAGACGTTGTCCGATCACGTCTAAGACCCGAATTGCTGTTCACATAGAATACCATGATGCACAATGAAGTCATGCAATCTTTTATGAAATATTGTTTCTAGTATTTTGGAGAATTGAGATAAAT
This sequence comes from Nothobranchius furzeri, assembly GCF_043380555.1. Classification (NCBI taxonomy): domain Eukaryota; kingdom Metazoa; phylum Chordata; class Actinopteri; order Cyprinodontiformes; family Nothobranchiidae; genus Nothobranchius; species Nothobranchius furzeri. The sequence goes on along the minus strand of NC_091756.1, from coordinate 53,296,833 downwards.
AGAAATCGGTCTGTAATTAGAAAATTCATATTTGTCTCCATCCTTATAGATAGGAATGACCTTTGCAACCTTCATCCTTTCAGGAAATCTTCCTGATTGGAGAGACTGATTACAAACATGTATAAGTGGTTTGGCTCTAGTCTCAATGATTTCTTTTACAACAGACATATCAAATCCATGTAAATCTGCTGACTTTTGACTTTTAAATTTTCTAACAAGTGTTATAACTTAATTTTCATTTGTGCCTCCTTGAATAAATATGGTTTTATCTACATTTGTTACTTACAGCATCAGCATCTAACTTAGTATTTGCTATGTCCTTTGCCAAATTTGGCCCAATTTCAGTAAAATACTTATTGAATTCATTTGCTATTTCTTTAGACTGATACATTTTTGATTATCTTTTGTTAGAAAAATATTTGGAAAACTATTAGTGCCACTACCTATTTTTATTATATCATTTAATATACGCCACGTGTTTGTAATATTAGATTTATTTCCTTCCAATAATTTACAATAATAATTTCTTTTACTAGATCTCATAATACTTATTAATTTATTCTTATATATCTTATATTTCTGTTCTGCTTCCTCCGTTCTTTTCTTTATAGTCTTTATACAGCTTATTTTTTCCTGCAAGCCTTCTGAATTCCCTTAGTTATCCACGGCTTTTCAGCATATTTATTCTTATTCATCTTATAAAGCAATGGGCAATTTTTTTCATAAAGAGTAGTAACAATATTTAGAAACTTTCCATAAGCCATATTTACATCTTCCACATAAACCTCCTCCCAAGTTTGTTCCATTAAGTCAGTTTTAAATGAGTTTACTGCTTGTTGACTTTTTGGCCTTGTAACAACAACAGATTGACTTTAAGTGGTTACAGTTGTCCTTTGTATGACTGAATAAACCGGTAAATGATCAGATATATCAGTAATTATAAGACCACTTAAAACATCATTTTCAAGAATATTTGTAAAAATATTGTCAATCCGTGTCGCACTATTTCTTGTAATTCGAATTGGCCGAGTTATTAGTGGATACAGTCCCAGGCTAAACATAGAAATAATAAACTGTATTTGCATTTTGCATTTGAGGGTTCAACAGGTCAATGTTAAAATCCCCACGGATAAAACACATTTTTTTTGTTATCATCATACATCAACTATTTTTTCTCTAAACATTTCAATACAAGATCCTGGTTTCCTATACATACAACTGACTAACACATTCTTAGACTTTTCCATTTGTATTTCCACAGATACACATTCCATAATGTTATCCATTACTAATGTCATATCTCCCATCAATCTACTTTTAAAGTTTTTATCAATATACAAAGCCACACCCCCACCTTTTTGGCAATCTCTACTTGTGGAAAACATATCCTTTAATTTGAAACATAGATATCCCCCCTTCCTGGAGCCATGTCTCAGAGATTGCTATTACAGTAAATTGATGTTTTGATTGCTTCAAACATTGCATAATCTTCGCAAAATTTGAATTTATACTTCTACAATTGAAATGTATAACAGATAATGTACCTTTTGTAGTTACCCCTGTCGTTGTGTCCTTGGGCAAGGCACTTGACCCACATTGCCTGCTGGTGGTGGTCGGAGGGACCGGTGGCGCCAGTGCTCGGCAGCCTCGCCTCTGTCAGTGCGCCCCAGGGCAGCTGCGGCTTCATCGTAGCTCATCCCCACCAGTGTGTGAATGTGTGTGTGAATGGGTGAATGACTGATTGTGTTGTAAAGCGCCTTGGGGGGTTCCAGGACTCTAGAAGGCGCTGTATCAAATACAGGCCATTTACATTAAGTTCAAACTGGTCTTCAGTATAGAATTAACTATGATTATGTACTCTAGTGTAAAAATTATCTGGATCAATGTCATCCTGCATATCCTGTAGTTCAATTCAAATTCAATTCAAATTCAAAAATACTTTATTAATCCCAGAGGGAAATTGATTGCTATAGTAGCTCATAATAATAATAATAATAATAATCAAGAAGAGGATGCTGGGTTTGTTCCTGAACTGAACCTATTGAAGAACTTGTTCAGGCTCTGTGTAGTCAAAGCTTTGCGATTGTTAACTTGAATTACCAGTTCCTGTTCTTACTGTATTGAGAGTTGAAAAATCCAAATTCTTCGTATATCTTCTTGTTGTATCATCCATGCGTGAAGTTGGTTGCCTTCGTCTTGTTCATCCTTGGTGATCCACAGCAAACGTGTATCATTTGTATTGTTCAAGTTTTTCAATATCTTTGATGACCCATCACTTTTGCCTGCTCCGGGGGACCATTCTGAGAAGTCATATGTGATCCTATCTGTCCCAACAGCCAAAGCTTTGACCAAACCGTGTCAGTTCGAACACAGCAGCACGTCTGCAGCAGACCAGCTGGAACATGAAAGGATCGAGCTGCTGCTTTGGCCCAGACCAGATCCTGACTGGATTGCTGTGCTGGGACTAAATCATTTCTGAGTTTTATGTCCTATGTTCCTGTGCACTGGAGCTTGTGTGTATATTTTAAGGACGGTTCGGTTAATTTACACCAATTAACTTCCACCATTAGCTCATTTAGCCATTATTGGTAATACTATATTATAATAATTTAAAAATAAATGCTTAAACACACATTTCTATTTTCTGCCTGCATAATTCTAGTAACATACCTCATGAGATGTGATGTATTGTTAAAGTCAATTTCTCAAAACTAAAACGATAGATGAGACTTTTGTTACTAAAGATAGTCAATTTATTTCATTTAAAATATGTGATGGTCAGCTTTTTACATCGTTTATTTAATCTATTTATTAAACAATCACTTATTTTAAAATAACTATTTTCATCTAGCATGAAAACCAACTGTTTTATTTAAAATTTTAACCATCAACAACGACTAACCCCAACTCTCATGAGACATTTTATTCAAGTCCAAAATATCAGAAATAAAGAGGCAGGTACAGCCTGGTCTTGTTTTATGTATTCATAAATGAAAAAGACAAATATTTATGTAATAAATAAATCTCTCCTCGTTTTCTATTCTTCTGTTAGACCTAAAACTGAACTGAAATGAACAGAAATGGGTACATTTATTTCCTTCATGGATTATAAACTGGATGTATTAGAAATTAGAATTAAATGTTTTTTTATTACGTTTGTTCTGGGGTTACTTTATGTTATTGGGTTATTTGTAATGTTTATTTGTATGTTAACAACTATTGAGTTTGTTTAATCTTTGTAAGTCAGTCAGGAAGAACTGTGGTGCCCTTTTCTATAAATATAGGTACTGGTATTGGACCAGCATGCACTGGGGCAGGCCTACGGGTTTTACCAGTGTAGGAGAATCAGCAGGAAACAATAGAATAAAATTAGCTTTACAAACCAGATAAATAAAGCGTAAAAGAAGGCAGCTGTCAAGATCAAAACATTTTGTGGTTTTGCGGAGTCACACTTGTTTATTGGTGCTTTGGTTTATTTACAGATGTCCGTCCACTGTTGGTGATTAAAGAGAAGGTTCCTTGGTGTCAAGTATGGACCAGCAGGACACATGTCCCCTTCGCATCAAGGAGGAAGAAGAAGACCTCTGGACCAGTCAGGATGGAGATTATCTTTACGCCCAGAATGAGACGGAGTACACTGGACTCCCATTAACCGTTATTGTGAAGAGTGAATATGATGAGGAGGAGCCTGAATCATCACAGCGTTATCAAAGCCGAACCCAAGACACGGGAGAGACAGACGTTCCAGCCAGCAGCTCTTTTAAGTGGATCAAAACAGAAAAGGACCAAGAGGACTGTAGACGTCTAGAACTAGTCAGACAATCTTGTATTCAACCAAATGTCAATGACATGGATTCAGACTCGTCTGAGACTGAACTCAGTGAAGATGATGATGATGATGATGATGATGATGATGAAGACTGGCAGGAGCCTTTGTCAGAGTGTGAAGGTGACCGGAAGAAAAGCCAAGACGCTGAGTCAAGTGTTAACAAGGTGTCAGGATGTTACCCTGGAAAGCCCTTCAGTTGTTCAGACTGTGGTAAACAGTTCCTGCATAAACATTCTCTCAAGAGACACATGAGGCGAAATACAGAGAAAACCTCTCCCAGCTTTTCAGTCAGTCAGAACTTTCCAGAAGTGAAGCAAAATCCAGTTTCAAAGCCGAAGGCGCACAAAGGAAAGAAAAACTTTGCCTGTAATGATTGTGGCAAAACATTTCGAGATATGTTTTGTCTGAAATCTCACATGAGAGTTCACTCTCAAGAGAAACCGTTTAGCTGTGCGAGCTGTGGTAAGAGCTTTAGGCATGAGAACAATCTGAAGATCCACACGAGGATCCACACCGGGGAGATGCCGTTTAGCTGTGATGTTTGTGGGAAGAAGTTTAAACATCAGCACAATGTGAAGACACACATGAGAATACACACAGGGGAGAAGCCATTCGTTTGCCACATCTGCGGTAAAAGAGCAAGACACCAGAATAATCTGAAGATACACATGATCGTTCACGGAGACGAGCGGCCGTTCGGTTGTGATCTTTGTGGCAAGAAGTTTAACCGTAAGACAAGTCTTACATCACACATGACGGTCCACACGGGTGAAAAACCCTACAATTGTGATATTTGCGGTAAAAGCTACAAACGGAAGAGCCATCTTCGAACACACATCACCGTGCACATGGAAGAGAAGCCCTTTGGCTGTGAAGTTTGTGGTAAAAGGTTTAATCGTAAGACTCATCTTGGCACTCACATGACGGTCCACACAGGAGAGAAGCCCTATAGCTGCGAGTTTTGTGGTAAAAGATTTACTCGGAAAACGCACCTGGATTCCCACATCACTGTTCATACAGGAGAAAAACCCTTTGGCTGCGGTGTTTGTGGTCAAGAATTCACCCAACAGGGGAGTTTGAACAGACACATGAAATTCCACCTGGGGTAGAAACATGGTTACAGTCGCTCTGGTAGCATAGAGGAAATCTGGAGGTACAGCTAAAAGCGAAGCCTCTTACTCATTGCGTAGTACTGTAATTTTTCTTTTTGTACAGCCAACTTATTTGAATTTTGACTTATGTCACAGGAAAAAGCAATTATTGTGGGGAAAAAGGCAATGCACTAAAACAGATTTCATTTTGGTAGCTAGTTTCCCAAATACCTACCTACTTTGTGTCTTTCTGTATCCATTTTCTCAACTTTGCCTCCATTAAAGTCACATTATTAGTTTCTGAGCGCTGCTTAATGGACTGTGTTGTAAAATAAGTATGGAGCGCAGGTTTTGTCATGGACTGAAGAGGGATGTATGAAGACCAGTAATGTTAAAGGAAGTAACTTGTTGTGGCACTTTAAATCACAGTCCCCATCACTAGCAAACTCCAGTAGCGGAGCAATAATGTTTACGTAGCAACGCCAGCATGAATTTAAAACCTAAGTGGTTGGTTGAGGAAAATGTTAAAATTTGAGTTCAAAGGTCGCTTTCTGAGCTCAGAAGGTTTATTTAAATATTATTTTAAAGGCGTGCATCGTCTCTGTGTCATCAGTTACTTGGTTTCAGTGTTGAGACCTTGTGGAGGTCAGACAGACACTAGTGAAGTTAAACAAGTTGTGGTAAATGGTTAGTTAGTAACAACAGACCTGATTCCACACTACATATATGCACTTGTAAGCTTTTGTGTTTGAGTTTTACTCTCATTGTAAGACAAAGATGTAAAAAAAAAAAATCAAATATACATTTTCAGCTAAATTTAAGTGAAATCTGCTTTTCCTGGACACACTTTTTCTGGGGAAAAGTGTGTTTTTTTTATTTGACTGAAATGGGACATTTTGGTTTAACTATGATGCCCTCAGTTAAGTCTGTATTGTAATGCTTTTCTAAAGCAATAAAACAATTGTAAAAACGTGCCATAAACATTAAAACCTAGAGTATCAGGGAACTGCTGTCTTCTAGGAAAAAATGTGACAAAATAATTTACAAAAAAACTCAACATTAAATGTAAAAAGTAACTGTCCAATGTTAGTCTTGACATTTAGTTTTTTTTTTATTCTGTTTATTTGGATAACATTGCATGTTCTATGTTTTCTGGTTTGTGACTTTTGGCTCTTAGTATTTCCTTTCTGCAGCACTTCAGTCAACTCTGATTGTTTTTGTGTGCTTTTGCAGCTAAATGTCTCATATTTTACTTTTGTTATTTTCCTGTGATATTTATAGGAGTAATAATTGTATAGTTATTTTTGTGTTTGCTGCTGGTCTCCAGCACTTATTGATATATTAAATTGCAACATGATGATTTATGAAGTGAACCTCAGTTATACTAACAGGAGAAGTTTTGTAATTGTGAGAAATCAGATAAATTGGTTATTTTCTGAATTTCTTCTCTCTGGCAATGTAGTTCATGTGTGAATAAAAATGAAATGTTGCATTTCATCAACGGTTATTTTAAAATCATAACATTTCAAGGGTAATTTCATTTGTGCTCTCCCCAAATAAAACCATTTCTGTTGACGTGTTCAGTTGATTCATTTGTTCTTTAGTTAGAAATGACACCAGCAGGTCAGCAGAGGGCGCCATGTGGCTGTCATGGGAATTAAATCGGTTTTTAAAATCTCAAGATAAAAATAACAGATTAAAAACAGACCATAAATTATTATAAATATTCAAATATATCATAAATAAACAAAACCTTTGTGATTTTATATTTCTTCAGAAAAAATGGCATCAAAAGTTGAGGTCAAATAAGCCAGAACAAATGTCACGTGAAGATGTTTTTGCTCAAATCTTAAAAACTTTAGTTTTCAGGAAAGTCTTGCTATTAGGTTTAAAATATGAAGTTATTTTTTGGTGGAAAAGAAAAGGACTGTGAGCCAAAATGCTTATATCAGTGTTTCTTTAGATCAGAAGTAGCTAAAAAAACAGCTCTATCCACCCTTCCATCTGTTTTCATCTGCTTATCCAGAGTCGGGTCAGGGGGGGCAGCAGCCTAAACTGAGAGGCCCAGACTTCCCTCTCTCCAGCTACTTTGGCCACCTCTTCCGGAGGAATTCCAGGGTGTTCCCTGGCCAACTGAGAGACTTAGTCCCTCCAGCGTGTCCTGGGTCTTCCCTTGGGTCTCCTCCCAGTTGGACATGCCCGGAAAACCTCACCAGAAGGCATCCTGACCAGAATCCCGAGCCACCTCAACTGGCTCCTCTTGATGTGGAGGAGCAGCGGGTCCTCTCCAAGCCCCTCCCGGATGACCGAGCTTCTCACCCTATCTCTAAGAGAGAGCCCAGATACCCTTAACTCATTTTACTTGAATGATCAATACAGACTTTAAGGCAGAGAGGAAAAATTATCTCTGCCTGACCCAAACAAAGTTCTGTTATCGAATCTGACGCCATAAGCAGCCTTGGAGTTGCGTGCAAAAAACCCCACGATGGAAGGATTGCAGACAAATGCTGTGAAATGCTGTGTAACCTTGGTCAGGTTGTACCATGGAGTCAAGTTCCCATGCTCTGATCTGATCTGAGCGCTGGCAATAAAATTCATTCTGATTCTGATTCTGATTTTGGCTGCTTGTGTCCACGATCTCGCTTTTTCGGTCACTACCCAAAGCTCGTGACTATAGGTGAGAGTTGGAACGTAGACCCACTGGTAGATCTAGAGGTTTGCTTCTAGCTCAGCTCTCTCTTCAACACGATAGATTTGGTACAATGCCCGCATCACTGCAGACGCAACACCAACCCATCTATCAATTGCATGCTCCATCTTTCCCTCACTCATGAATGTTACAACCCCGACATGTGCAGTTAAAATGTGAAGGAGGGGGTAGCATAAGAAACATGAGAGTGGATTTAAAAATGGGTTTAATTGTCAAAAGGTTTAAAAACAAGTGCGCAAACAGGTGGTAAGCATTATTAAAATTATGCCAAAAAAATCTCAAAAAGATTTACATTAAAAGACCAATTACCAACATTAAAAACACCTGGTTAAAACTTATGTTAAAAGTTTTACTGAACAGAAGGTGTTTTAAAACCAGAGTCAATAAAATTGCATCGCCAAGTTAACCTTTAAAACGATCCCTCTGGATCACTCAGAGCTTTAACTCTTTAAAGCTCATCAACTCGGAGTTAAAACTATAAAAGTTAAAACTCTTCAAAAACGACGGGGTTTAAAACAACACAAGGACAGCAGAACCCCTGCACTGCACTTCTGATGAAGCCACCAAAACCAAATCATCTGCAAAAAGCAGAGGTTTGATTTTTCTAACCGCGGGAAGTCATACACTTGCTGTAGTTCTAAGTTTGTTTTCATGCAGAATCACGGAAGGTGTCGTCAGATAGTGAGACAGTCTTTCTGACTCACACTGAAGCACCTTGTTAGTCCGAAAAGAGTCATCATTAATGCACAGCTGCTATTAAACAATGGTTTTCTCTGTAAATCATGAAAGCTCCTTTGGTTTTTAATACGTTTCTCAGATTCTGAGTGCTTCTTTCCAGAAAATAGACCTTTCTTTTCAGTGCGGCGAACACATCAACGATGACTCATTAGCAGACTTAAGGTGTTTCTATTTCTGGCTCACATTCAATGAACCTTCTGTCAAGTCTTTGAGGTAATGTTAATCATCTCAGGCACCTCTCCAAATCAGTCCCTCCTGAATAACCTTGTGCAGTGATCAGCCATCAGATATTTTGGGTCTCCATCCTAATAACGTCTGTCAGCAGTGAAATGGTAAATGGTATTTGATATAGCGCCTTCTAGAGTCCTGGAACCCCCCAAGGCGCTTTACAACACAATCAGTCATTCACCCATTCACACACACATTCACACACTGGTGGGGATGAGCTACGATGTAGCCACAGCTGCCCTGGGGCGCACTGACAGAGGCGAGGCTGCCGAGCACTGGCGCCACCGGTCCCTCCGACCACCACCAGCAGGCAACGTGGGTTAAGTGTCTTGCCCAAGGACACAACGACAGTGACTGAGCAGTACTCGAACCTGCAACCTTCCGATTACGGGGCGAGCACTTAACTCCTGTGCCACCGTCGTGATCTCACGGGACACGTAATTCCAGAGGTCGCTGCATGCAGCACATTTAGGAGCCTCTTTAGTGTTAACAGGCAGCAGGTTAGAAGAAGGATGTTCGTTATGTCTGTAGTTAGTCACACAGTTAGGCTGCAGTCTCACTCCTTCCTCTGCTGTTTTAGAACATTTGTATCAAGATGAATGTCCAAACCCTTGCTCATGTCATAGATCATAAAGGAAATTCAGGTCTGAGTTGTTCTGGAAAGAAAGGACTTGTTTACTGTTTAGAAATATTAAAACGGTTGAAAACACGAACTTATAACTTACAATAAATCATTACTGTTACATGCTGACCTGTTAATGTCCCTCACGGATGATTCAAGTCCCTCCATCCAGCTGACTCTTCATCCATCGGAGCTTTGTATGGGTGTAGAAGTAAACGTCTTGAGCGACCAGAGGCCTTGAAACTGTCACAATTTCCTGGGTGGAGCCAATCACCATTAAAACCTTGGTTCTGAGTGCAGCAGACAAGACTCCCCTCTCTCCAGAGAGAGATATACATGGACTAGAAATAAAAAAAAAAAAAAAACACAGTGAGAGGCACCAGAGGACAGAGCTTTGGGTTATTTATAACATACTGAGAATCCATAGTTTATCTGCTTTTTTATGCAGTAAAAAGTTTAGTGAGAGTTTTTTAAAGTTGTTCCTGGATCTGTATTGGTGCTGCAAGATTCCATTAACAAGTTAAAATGGTTCGGCCACTGTTGAGAAACACCACTCAGCTTCTGTTTCTGAGGGCTTTGGCTTCTTGATTAAAGTTTAACGTCAAAACAGAACTGCAATGAAAAAAAATCACATCCGCCAATCACACCGAATACAAAAACAACAGAAACCAGCTTTAGCCACATTTCAGCCGTATGGCAATAAAACCCTTCTGATTCTGACTGACCCAAAAGTCAAATGTTTTAGAGTTCTGGTGAATCGGACATGGTCTAAAGAGATAATAAATGTTTCAGATGGTCTCTTTGCAGGTTTAGGAACGCCTTTTCTTACCTGAATGCATGCATCTGGGTTAGGGTTAAACCACATATATTAGAAGCTCTGGTTGAAAGGAACTGTTCAACTTCAGCTGTGATGAGATGTGTGGAATTATGCAGAAAAATTTGTTTGGTTTGCATTCACAATATGATATGTGACTTGCACTTGTACAGAGCCTTTCAGAGTCAGAGGACTCCAAAGCGCTTTACACTACAGTGCATCATTCATCCATTCATACACACATTCACACACTGATGGTGATGAGCTACGATGTAGCCACAGCTGCCCCGGGACGAACTGACAGAGGTGAGGCTGCCGAGCACTGGCGCCACCGGTCCCTCCGACCACCACCAGCAGGCAAAGTGGGTTAAGTGTCTTGCCCATAGGCACAACAGCAGAATTCTGGAGCCAGGATTAAACCTGCAACCTTTCAATTACTGGACAACCCGCCTTATACTGAGCTGCTGCTGTCCCAATTCATTATGTCCTCTTTTCAAATATTAAACGAGGTTCTTATTAGGGGAAAACATGAGTTTAGGGGTGGGGACTGAATGAAGAGGTGTAGGACAGTGAGGGACACATTTGTCTGTGCTAAAAAGTCTCTGAAATACATAAACACAAAAGTTAATACACCTGTTGTGTCCTGCTGAGGTTTTATCAACACATTTAGATCTGACCTGTATGTGTGATTTTATGTTACCCTCAATCTTCAGTCTCAAACCTCTCTTTTCTGTCCTCTTTGGGTCTGATTCGACCCCTGCACGAGTAAAAACAGATAACAATTGTTTAAATTCCTGAACACAAACTATTTGTTGGTGGAGAAAACTTAAGAACAAAGACATTCCCAACATCGGTTTCTGTCCATGAAATGTAAATAAGAGGAGACAAAGACCCACAGCTGTTTCAACAGAAACCTTTTGTTTTGTAATAATAATAATAATAATGCATTGAACTAATATAGCGCTTTTCAAGACCCCCAAAGATGCTTTCACACACTCTCACATTCACACACTGCTAGTGATGGTAAGCTACTTGTAGCCACAGCCGCCCTGGGGAGGTCTGGCAGAGGCGAGGCTGCCATTTGGCGCCGTCGGCCCCTCTGACCACCACTAACACAGGCAAGTTGGGTGAAGTGTCTTGCCCAAGGACACAACAGCAGGATACCCCTGGCGGGAGCTGGAATCTAACCCACGACCCTCCGATCATGAGGCAACCCGCTCTACCACCTGAGGACAGGTTTGCCTTCCTGCCAGCAGCACCTCAGGCATGCAGGAATTTGCTCATTCCACTCAAACTCACAAAGAAAAGTTAGTGGACGGAGAGATGTGTGGCTGCTGCTGTTATAACACCCAGCATCCTAAGACAGCTAAACATTACAGCATGCTTCTGTGCAGCAGTGATCACCAGCGATGGTGGATGCAGCACCAGCTGTGATGCCTGTCAGCATTTTTCTTCATTTATAGACGAATAGCAGCTCACAGGCGTGATGGAGCTTGTAAGAGTTGTTGGGTTTCATCCCTGCTGAGCATCTATCCAGGGAATCAGATTTCTACTCGTCCAGAACTCTCGACCGCCAGGACAGTCTGGCTTCATGGTTTTCTGTCTTCTGAATCAGAACTTTAATACTCTTAAAAATACAGACACTACAACGAGATTTGCTTTGCACATTTTTCTGTTAGCTGCAAGGTAGCACTGTTGCCTCAGAGCACACGGTAAATGGCCTGTATTTGTATAGCGCCTTCTTAGGGTTCTATAACCCCCCAAGGAACTTCACAACACAATCATTCACCCATTCACAGTCATTCACCCATTCACACACTGGTGGGGACGAGCTACAATGCAGCCACAGCTGCCCTGGGGTGCTCTGACAAAGGGAGGCTGCTGAACACCGGCGCCACCGGTCCCTCTGCCCACCACCAGCAGGTACGGTGGGTTAAGTGTCTTGCCCATGGACACAGCAGCAGCATTCTCTGGTGGGAGTCGGGATCAAACCTGCAACCTTATGATTACTGGACAACCCACTCTACCTCCTGAGCTACTGCACAAGAAGGTCGTTGGTTTGATTCCAACTTGCATGGCCTTTCTCATGCACACATGGGGTATCTCCAGGTACTCCCCACAACAGACCAATGACATGTACGATAGGTTAATTGGAGACCCTAAATTGTCCTTAAGTGTAAGTGAGTTTTCAACTGCATGTTTGTGTCCGTGTGTCCCTGACTGTGATGGAGAGAGCTGTCCAGAACGTCTCACACCTCTGGCCTGTTGACTGCTGGAGGGAAATGGGTTCTAGCTCCCGGTGACCATGAGGGCGGACCAGATGAGGAAGAATGGACATGGACGGAAATTCTTCTTCTGTTAAAAACTACGGTCCAGTTGGCGGTTGTAGGCGCACCTTTAAGTTAGAGAAGAGGAAAAAGTTCCCAGCTGTTGACATTTTAAACATCACAAGATGTTGCACCATCAACTCTGATGTTCTGTAAATGATAAACATAAATAAGAAGAAGCTGGAGTGATAAAAGCAAAGCTAACTGGTTTAAAACAATCCCAAAGCCGTCGAGGACATGTCCTCTGTTGTGTTTATATTTGATAAACACATGAGATTTAGACTGAATCTTTTCTGGTTGAGTCAGAGGGAAACCCTTTAGCTTTTAGACGGCAGGAGCAAAAGAACCGGGGAACTGAACAAACCAACCAACTCTCTTTTCTAATATCCGATATCTTGCTTTTTATTCTTCAGGCAAAAAGAAAAAAACTGCCATAAAAAAAGTCATTTTAATTAACCGAGAAGCTCTCTGTCCCCCAGCAGCCAGTCTCCCTGATGAGTTTCTAGCTGGACGTCTGTGGTTTCACCACTTCGTCCCCACAGACTTCAAAGCTGCCTGCAGGATCCTCAGGTAACAGATGCTCACAAGCATTCAAACTTCCCACACATGTGGGTTTAGGATGATTTGTTTGCGTGAGAGAGGCAGCTGTGAACAAACAAGCTCATGTCTTTATTTTTTTCATTGCTTGTGTTGAATTATGAGTTTATTTTCTATTGACCACTGAGAATGTAACACTGTTCTCTTATTTGTTTTTTAATTTTTGAAAGGGCGTACGCTTTTCCATTCTTAACCTCCTTCAATCCCAAACCAGGTCACATTTAGGGGCATAAGCCTTCCTGCTTTGGGGTAGTTTGCACATAAGTTATTTTTAAAACAATCTGCAATTCATTATCGGCAATAACTACGAGCGGTTGGGTCATCAAATGCCAAAATTCAGGAAAAAGAAGAAAAAGACATCTCACATCTGAGTCCAGGCATGATGTAAAACAGCAACCTGAGCTGGCTGTAAGTGGAAATAACCCAACAAGAACATCTAAACCGACTGAACTGATTGTTTTAAGTTTGAATATTTGCTCATATTTGCATTTGTGTGACATGTTCACTGTGGTTTATCAGCTGTTTCTTTAAAATCCTTTCTTTTAGGGTGATGCAAGCAGCTTGTTTTTTTAAAGAATTTTGCTCTGCTGAGATCTGTTTTCTGCTCCTCGTTTAGTTTCCAAGGAAACAGCAGACTTGTAACTCTGTGTTTCTGAGACCAGAATATGTGAAGAAAAGGCTGAGGGAAAGTGGCAAATTTAGGATTTTTTATTCCTGCTGGAGGAATCAGAATGTCCAAAAATAGGAGGATTAAAGCTGTCTCCTTGTTCCTCCTCACAACTTGGTCTGCAGACATTTTTCAGCTTTCAATATCAGAATCCAAGCGGCTTAATTAAAATGGATCAAAATGCATCTTATGAAGCTCATAATACGGATTTTTCCACTGGTTGTGTAAAGCTAGTGCACTTTAAATCCCATGGATTATTTGTACACAGTGAAAGAAATGTTTAAAATGAAGATAAGTATTAATTATATCTTAAATAAAACACATCTCTGTGATTTTAATTGATATAAAATGAAGTTAGTTTATAAGGACATTTTTAATCAGTCAACGTTTTAGTGATGTTCACATTTTTTTCAGCACTAACGGTACATTTTATGTCAGTCATTTTTTCTTGTCATCAAACATAAAGTTTTAGTTTTTGAGAAGCTGTTGAAACTTTACCTGTCTTGAACACTTTTTATAATCTACATCTCTGTTATTATTGGTAAAACACATGTTCTTTCATCCATGTGTCTAACAGTCTCTGGGCCATTGCTCTATTTGTATTCTCAGCAGCACTAAAACATGGAGCCTGTTTGCCCTTAAATAATATATGATGCCTTACATAATGGCAAAACAGAAATGATGGAGGATCTGACTAGCGCTGGACCAGAACCATCTTCATCCCCGCTCAGTTCAGAATTGAACAACAACGATCGTGGTTAGAGAAGGAAGCACAAAGACAAGTGGACTTCTCATGCCAGGAAGTCAGTGTGATCCGAAGAGATGAAGGGAGACAAGGGAGGAGAGGAGAGGTGGGAGAAGACGAATGCTCAGAGCGGGGGAGGGGGTCTCATCCAACATGTATGAAAAGCAGGATTACAGTCAGAGTTGTTCAGAGAACAACTATGACTGTAATCCTGTGTGTGTGTGTGTGTGTAGTTCATGATTTGTTGGGATATTTTTAAATATCTCCATCTTTTCTCCCCCAGGCAGGAGCTAAAACCTCCACCAATCTAAAACAAATAAAATCACGTGTGCTACTGAACAAGCTGCAGCTTCTTCAGGATGGAAGATGAAGACTTAAATCTGTGTTCCCTTGTAAAAATAGCCTCTTCCTCCGCATCTCGCTGCACTGTTCAGTATATAACTGTCACCTGAAGGAGTATGCTCAGTGCCCCCCCCCCACCCCACCCCCCCACCCCCACCCACCCACACACACACACACCCCACCCCCCACCCCCACCCCGCAGACGCAGCGCTAAAATGCTCCAGAAATCCGGTTCAGGCGCATTACGGAGCAAGATGGCGCTCCTGCTGTCAGCACCTTGGACAGCTCCAGCGGTTTTAGAACAAATCTCTGTTTAGTTCAGCAGAACTTGAGGATTCGGTTCGGTCCAGAGCTCTGCAGGATCCCACAGCATCCAGGTGTCTGATCCCAGAAACAGGAAACCGGTTCAGCTGCTGTCAAACGAGACTCGGTCCTCCTCATCCTCCTCCTGCGGCGGGGACTAACCAAGGAAACGAAAACCGACCCGGGTCTGCGGTGACCGTCAGCATCTGAGCTCAGCGGAGGAGAAATGAAGCGACGCGTTGTGAAATCACACGGGACCGACAGGAGGAAAGACAAGTAGTCTCGCCCGGTGTTCTGCCTCAAAGTCCCGCAGTTGTTCTATTTGCTCCGGTTTGCAGCAACGTCTGTGAAGATGTTGGTGCTCGCGGTGTCGTCGGTGTTTTTCAGCCCCGGTTTCGCCCTCAGCTCCCATTTCAGCCCAGGTGAGCCTCAACGTTTCGCCAGTACCATCAGATTGGGCCAGAGAGCATGTGGCCATCTCAGTCCGAGAATCACCACACTAAACTAATGGTGTAATTATGAATTTCTCGTGTTCATGGTGATTTAGCAAAATAGAAACCCGAAGCTTGAGTTAGTGGTGCTCAGGTCATGAGATCAGTTCAGCTGAGCCTCTCAAAGGTGGAGTAAAGGTGAAAGGTGAGCTATGGGAGGAGGAGCAGCAGGAGCCATCTAATTAGAGGGGGAGGCGGAGGGGGTGGGGGTGATGAATGGAGGCAGAATGTGGTGACATAAGCAGAAACCAGCAAAATAAATTGTTATCAATTTCTACCAAGTAATTCATTATTCAGGTGGTTTCCATGGTGACTGAGATGAGCTGCAGACTCACTTTGCTTCCAGCACTGATGCACAGATCTCCTCTTTTAGTCTTCTTGTTCAGTTTTGGTTTTTGTTTCTTTAATAACCATTCTGATTCATGAGCATACTGTTCAAACATGCTAGAGGGTTCGTTTTTCTTATAAAAGGAACAATGTTTGTATAACACCTTTGGCGTTTTTCTCATTTAATTTCCATTTTGGATACATTATTGTGAATATTTGAACTTGTTTACATACCATGCCAGCCTGTGGTTGGTGATCTTGCTCCAGCCATCACTGCAACACGTTCTTATAAACATCTTTATTAAAACTGCCCAGCAGTTGTCATGGAGATCAACTAGATGCTGAAATCTTAGCTCTCATCAGAGATGTCAATCACTGTTTAATTTGGATTCTTCATAATCGTTTTCTGTGTCCAGACTTGATATGTTTATTAAAGCAAATGCTGACTGTGCCAAAATCAGTTTCCTGTAGGCTTCATTGATTATTACTGCAGTTTTTAGGATCATTTGTTGGCATTTGCTTTTTGTCAATTGGCAACAAGTGAAAATTTTTTAAATACTCTTGGTTTTATTAAATGATAACATTTTAGTGTTAGTTCTATTACCCGCAGCTGTTCTGAAACACAAAACAGTTACAAAATTTTCAAAATGGAGGCTTTAAGTTGAGCCAAAGATGAAAGTGAGACAAATGGCTTTTTAGAAATCATTCAGGGACTCAGTTCACCAGCTGGTTATTAAAGCCAGCTTAGTTAGCGCTCATACTTTGTTAACACAAGTTTAGTTTTAGAGTTTTTTTTTCTTTGTGAGCATTTAAAGGGACAGTTTGGAGATTTGGATACCAAAGCTGATCCTCTATTGGCTCGGATTGTGTTTGGGGATAAACTGATCACAGAAGCTAAGGGGCTTGGGTTTCCATTTTTGAAAACAAATGAAGTGAAAGATTTTACAGGGAAATCTGTTGGCTAACCACAAAACTTCCTGAATGCCAGTTAAACTGTTAACATGAGTGTTTTCAATGTTTCTGAAAACACAGATGTCATAAATATATTTTTTATGTCCTCCAGAATTCCCAAAGAATTTAGCGTCTGACCCACAAAATAAAAACACAGAAGACCCCAAATATCAGTGGCTGAATGACACAAACATGAAAACCATCACAAATCTAATTCTACAGCTCTAATTTCCCTCTGGGATTAATAAAGTATCTTTGAATTGAATTGAAATACTTTATTTCCTATATTCTTTAGTTTTTACCAGTTATCAGTTAGAATGGAGACCTTCTATTAGGACTCATTTATTTGTTTAATTTATGGAGATCATTACCTGGTATTTGATGACCCACAGCCAGGTCCTGAGCCAAGCATTGGGGACCAATGACCTAGCAGCATTGTATGTTCAAGTCATAAACAGGTTCTCTTCATTGGATGTGATGAATTGTTATCTTTTATACATTTTTCATTTTGGAATTATCGTCGTTTGTCTCTTCTGAAGACAGAAGGGTTTCACTGGCTCTGGTTGTGAGATGGGAGTGAATGAGAGGTAAACTGAAAGTGATTTAAGTAAAAGACTGGAGCTCTCTGACTGCGAGAGCTGATGTATGATTGATTTCAAGATGACATCACAGTCCTCCGAAGGTAGGATGGTATCTGTGGGGGTGATTTTACTGGCAGAGCTGGCACCTTTCCCAGTTCTCCGGCTGTCCATTTTACATTTCTCTGTGGGCTCCTGGCTACTCACTGCTCACTCTGAATCTACCATCTGAGACAGAAGTGGAAACAGAATGTTATTTTTTTAAACCCCAGTGGCGTTTCTCCTCTCCTCTCCTTGGTAAAGTTCAGGTAGAGGAGCGAGTAAACCTGAGGCTGCAAATTTCAGTTTTGCAGAGAGTAAAACGCTTGCTCGATCAATGTATAGGCTTCTTATGTGTGTGTGTGTGTGTGTGTGTGTGTGTGTGTGACCTGCATGCAGAGAGAGGACAAAAATAGCTGCAGCACTCTGATATCATGTGTGATGGTAGACGTATGTAACGCTGGCGCTGATACTTTGACTGAAAGAGATTGCAGATTGAATTACTTGCCGTTGGCAACCTGCAAAAGCTGAGAGCAGAAAGCCCTGACTATAAATTGGATTTACACCATTTACAGCAATTGAACAACCTCTAAAAGCTTCCTCCTCTGATATACCCCACACCCCCAAACTCCTGTTTGAACAAACTTCACAACATTTCTCTTGGTCTAGATGTGAAGGAACTGGAATTGTCCTGTTTTGGTTGGATTTTCTTCTGAATCCTATTTTTAACTACGACTTTTAATTAGGCTGCTGCCGACCTGGCTCTGCTTCTGTGCTTGCAAGAAACCTCTGCATTGTGTTTGTAAGAATTCTGATGAATCATCACCTCAGATTGTGTAAAAAGGAACAAAAGGAACAGTCTGACTTGGCTATCTTCATCTTTGCTCATGCCCAGTTGTTGATATGAAGGTGAATTTCTCTTAAACTTTGTTAAAATAAAGCTTGCTGGTTTGATGTTAAATATATTATTTATTGTCATTTTCACAGCAGTTTTTGACTTATTGTGACTGGATCAGGGAACACAATGAAAATGTTTGTGTAATGTATAGTAAAAACTACAATAATGACTCAGAATATAATGAACATTGAATAAGTCAAAGGAAAATTGGGGATTCTGCAGAAAATGCATGTGCAAAGCAAACACAAATTATCAGAAAATGCTTAAGTAATTTTATTCTTAAGGCTTTTATTACATTATTGCTATAGTCATAAAAACACTCAAAATCTCAGCAAAATCTCAGCAAAATTAGGATTAAGGTTGTCTTAATTGGTTTTATGATAATGTCAAATAAGAAACAAATCCCTAAAAGTTAGTTCATAATTATGCATGACAGCTGAGACAACTAGGACATCCTTGCTGCTGAAATCAGGCTAAGTCTAGCTTTTACCCAGAATTAGTTTGAAAATGGAAAAAAAAAAAGATCAATATAAAAGGTTTTAGGTTCTCTTCCAGTCGGGTCTGTTTTATACAAATTTTTCCAAACTGGCTGAATAATGCTGAAAAAACAACTCTTCCAATCACACATTTTTATTGTTAGTACTAAACATCTAATCACTAATAATAAACTAAATTCTGTAGAGTAAACTGTGGCATTTAGCTTTCTGTGTTGGAATAAAACAAGGCATCAAACTGGAACAGAGTAAGAACTCATCATTCATCCTTATAGATTCAGACAGGCGGAGATGCAAAGGCTCACTTAATGAAATAATTATGAGGAGTCATTTTTTTATGCTCGAGGGACACCCCTGTGTTCTTTTGGCTTTCTGCTCAGAAGATGGGGTCATTATACTGTAGAGGCCGTGAGAAAAAGACGTTGATGCAGCAATGCACCAGCAGCCAGATAGTCTGATTAATGCTCTGCAAGAAAATTAAGATTCATTTTCATGGTAATGTGGGAAACCTTGACACAAAGTATTTTACCAAAGAAGAAACCTGCAGAGAATGAAGTTAACAGATTAAAAACACAACAACATTCTGGAATATATTATGTGTTTTTAGGAAGAGTCATCGTTCAATTCATTTTTTCCATTGCTTTTAAACATTTGCTGCTTTTTTACCTGTACTGTCCACTTTCTGCTGTGACAATGCAAATTTCCTATTCACTTGTGGGACTAATAAAGGATTATTTATCTTATCTTATCTTATCTTATCTTATCTTATCTTAAAACCTGAGTCAAACATGGAGCAAAATATCAGTCTTGTCAGCATGCTGAATTAAAATTTCTGATTGTTGAATCAGAGGTGATGCATTCAGTTGCACACACCAAGGTCTGCTATAACATTTTAAAAACAATGAATATCATTTTCTAAAGCTGAAATGGATCGGAGTCTGGGCAGCTTCTCCAAAGACTGAAAATTATTTAGTCCAGGGGTCGGCAACTTTTTCCCATCAAAGAGCCATTATTACCCGTTTCCCACAGTAAATTTTCCTTCAGTACAAGGTTTAATTACAGCAGTCCTACAAGACAGAGCCTGGATTTGTATTATGAACAGTTTAAACATGAGACAAGTATGACGCGTCAAAAAGCGGCACCTGCTCTGGCCCGGTAGGCCCACCCACAATGCCGCGGCTGCTGTGGCTCCCAGTGTTTTCTTTACAATATTGAAAAGGTAAGATTTGTTTTTTCCCTTATTTACAGTGATGGAGATAATGGCGCAGTGAGCATGGCTCTGGTGTTAATGTTTCATTGTTTCTCTTTGCAAAAATCTTCACAAGAAGGCAAAATTGTTAAATGACAGGGTTCGCACTGACCGGATATTTCCCGTATTTGACCGTTTATTTTGACGGAGAAACCTCAAGGCTGCAGATGCACTGACATTTTAATTGTTACACACATCGTGGACGTAGTTAAATAAATCACAAAAAGATTCCCATCAGAACATCTGAGCATTATACTGGACACTGTGTTCAGCACAGCTTGCTGTCAGCACACACATAAGGTGGACAGTAAGCTGAAGATGTGGAGATTGGGGGCTTGGAGCACGTCAGTCAGAGGCAGCAGAAGAACCAGAGTGCATGCAGGAAGACTCCTCTCACTGAAGCAAGAGTTTTCCAAACCCTGTCTCTCAGAGAGACTTGCCACTTAGAAAATGTTCCCTAATTATGAAACTTTGGCTGAATAGCGCTTATTCCTGTCTCCAATGTGGCGATGCTGTGAAGCATCCATGAGCCTGTCTGAGGAAAAGTCCAGAATCTCATATCCTCTTCAGCCCAGAAAGCACCTATAAAGACATTTGATTACACACAAGTCATTTCAGGTCTTTATCATTTTTGTTTAGATTTTAAAAGATGACAATCTTTAAATTTAGAATTGACATAAAGAGAAAAAAATAAATGCAGTAAAATACATTTTAATTAAATATTCATTCATAATTTTACAAGCACAGAGAGCCACATGCGGCCCCAGAGCCACGAATTGCTGACCTCTGATTTAGTCCAGAGCATTCACACCGGCTGCTGTGTGGATCTGGATGCAGAGCTGCAGAATTTATCTTCATGGTTTCGTTTCCCCCCGAGGCCACATGCGGATTGTTGTGAAGCTAAAGAAATGCCACAAGCCAGACAGGAAGTGAGTCTTGTTTCAGCAATGTGCATCCGGTATATTTAAAAATATTTATACCTTTGTTGCATTATTTTCGCCGGCTTTGGTTTGATTATTAATGACAGCAATATCAGTTCACAGTGTATGATATGTCACATTATTTTTACAGGTATATTTTTAACCACTATATGATACAATTCTGTAATAGGTATAACCTGAAGACCAGGAAATTCAGCCAGAACATAGCAGTAAAATGTTACAGAAGGTTTATTTTTTAATTTAAAACTTGGGAAAATCAGGGAGTCGCAGAAGATTCTGCTGATAGGAAAACTGGAGACAAAGCAGCATTTGCTGTGATGGCAGGGAGAGGGGGCAGGACTGTCTCGGTGCCAGCTATGGGAGCTCCTCTTCGGTCTGTGGATTCAACTCCTCTACTCAAAACGACACAGACAATTAGTACAGTCCACAGAAGTTCAAGTATCCAAAAATCCAATGTCAGAGTGAGGTACAGGCAAGGTCATACACAAACAGGCAGATGTCAGTAATGATTATCATGGGGTTGAGCAGGGATCAGTAATCAAGGTTCAGAGCCAAGGTCGGGGTCCAGATGACAGCTGGGCAAGAGAATCCATGGACAGAAAACGTGGTCAAAGGTCAAAAGGCTTGGTTCAAAATATCACTGGAGTCTCTACTGGCACAAGGCTGTCAATAATCTGGCAGGGAGACGAAGCCTGAGCTATGCTTAAAAGGAGCAGCGCACAGGTGAAGCAAGTTGACAATCAGGCAGGGCTCAGGTGAACTGGGTGAAGCTGATTAACAGGAGGACTGGCAGAAAGGAAAAAAAAAACAAGTAGGGGCCTGTGTGGCTGTCAGAGATCGGGAGAAGGCGGACCTTTTGGTGGCTCATTTCCAGAGGGTCCATACTTCGCCGAATGTTTCGGCTGAGGACTGTGCTCTTCGGGAAGGGTTGGTGCGGGGTTTTGCCGGGTATTTGTGGGGGGATAGGGATGGTCCACGTGATTTAAACCTCTTTTTTCTATGGATGAGCTGAAACTGGCGGTGCGGTCTGGGAATGATACCAGCCCGGGGAGGGACGGCCTGGGGTATCTGCTGCTCCGGCATGCAGGTGACCTCTTTCTTGAGGAGGTCTTGTTCCTGTTCAACTCAGTGTGGGAATTTGATCAGTTGCCTGCAGAGTGGAAGCATTCAGTGATTGTACCCTTTCTGAAGCCTGGGAAACCTCCTGGGACACCAGATTCGTATAGGCCTATAGCCCTGACGTACGCTGTTTGCAAGGTGATGGCACGTATTGGTCTACTTTCTGGAGCATCCAGGATTTTTTACCCGGTGTCAGAGTGGCTTTCGGAGGGGGCGCAATACTATGGACACTATAGCGCCGTTGGATTTGGACGTTCGGAGTGCTTGGGCCAATAAGGAGGTTGTTTTAGCTGTGTTTTTAGACATTGAGAAGGCCTACGATTTGAGGTGGAAGGAGGGGCTCATGATGGCTCTGTTTAATGCTGGGGTGCGTGGGCGGATGCCGCGGTGGGTCAATGGTTTCCTCAGTGACAGGACCATCCAGGTTAAGGTGGGTTCTGCACTCTCTTTGTCTTTGGGGGTGGAAAATGAAGCCCCGCAGGGTAGTGTGATCAGTCCGGTCCTTTTCAACGTCTTGGTTAATGGGCTGTTTGATATCTTGAGCGTGGATCTGGGGAAGTCTCTGTTTGCTGACGACGGAGCTTTCTGGAAGCGAGGTCGGAATCTTTCGTATGTTTTTTGTGGGGTGCAGAGGGGTTTGGATGGTGTGGTGGCCTGGGTGAGGGGTTGGGGATTTAAGCTGTTCTCGGCTAAATCCAAATTTATGGTTTTTGGTCATCGCAAGAAGGTCTCTGGAAGGGGCTTGCTGTTGCATGGGCTGGAACTGGAATGGGTTTCTTCTTATAAGTATCTATGACTGTGGTTTGATGAGAGGCACACGTGAGGGATGCATGTTTGTAATTTAGTGGGGAGGTGCGAATGTGTGTTGAACGTTATGTGCTGCCTGGCTGGGACATCTTGGGGGGCGGACAGGGAATCCTTGTTGCTGGTGTGCGGGGGCATGATTAGGTCGGTCTTGGATTTTGGTTGTTTTGTTTATGGATCAGTGGCACCCACAACCCTGAAGTGCCTGGATGTGTTGCAGGCGGCAGCCTTGCGGGTGTGTTGTGGGGCGTTCCGCTCGACCCCGGTGTCGGCACTTCTTGTAGAGGTAGGTGAGATGCCGTTGTGTTTCTGCCGGATTCAGCTGGGGCTACGATATCTGCTGAGGGCCATGGGTATGGGTGAGTCCTCCCTTGCGGAGGCCTTGTTGGGCTGTGTTTGGGAGTTCGAGGGTGGAGGCCGGCGGGTTCGTGGGGGCTTTTCGTATCTGCTGAGGAGATGGGCAGTGGCGCCTGGATTCCTTGAGTGGCCTGCGTGTTCCCACCTTGTCTGGACCGAGTTATCTCCGTGGCTTTTACCGGTTCCTGAGGTGGATTGTTCCTTTCTTGAGTGGGGTCGCATCGGCGGTGGGGCGGGGGCGTTTGAGGTATTTGTGGGGGAATCCTGGGGGGAGTATTTGCAGCTGTACTCTGATGGCTCCAAGGACCCGGAGAGTGGCAGGGTGGAAGTGGGGCTGGCAGTGCCTGCTTTGGGGTATCAATGTGGTCGTAGGATAGGGGATAGGTGCGTTGTATTCTCTGCGGAGTTGGTGGCAGTTTGGTGGGCCCTGCAGTGGATTGAGGTACAGTTGCCGTCCCACTCTGTAGTGTGCTCGGATTCCGCAGCCGCTCTTTTGGCGATGAAGGGGCAGTGTTCCCGGTCTAGGCCTGACCTGTTGGCGGTGATACGGATGCAGCTGCACAGGTTGGTGGTATTGGGGTGTAAGGTGAGCTTTGTGTGGGTACCTGCTCATGTAGGGGTGGTGGGCAACAAGGAGGGAGACGCTGCTGTGAAGGATGCGTTGCCGCATCAGAACGTGGACCTGGGGGTGAGGTTGGGTCTACTGGAGTGTTGCTCTGAGATTGGTCAAGTGGCTCTAAACATGTGGCAGGCCTCCTAGGATGCGGGGTTGTCTGGGCGGACGTATTATGGGCTGCAGCGTCATGTAGGTGCCCGTGGGCTGACCCATGTGTGTGGGAGGAGGGATTCTGTGGTTTTGACACGCCTGAGGTTGGGACATAGCTGCCTTAGGAGAGGTTTGTTTTTGGTGGGTCGACATCCAGATGGTTGTTGTGCTTGCGGGAAGTGGGAAACAATTGCTCATGTCCTTCTGCACTGTCGCCCCTACGTAGTTCAGTGGCGGGCCCTGTTTGGTTTCCTGGGAACTGTTGGTGTGACTCTGTTTGGCCTGCGTACTTTGTTGGGGTTGGAAGATCGACGTGTTGAGGGGGCGCTTTTGGCTTTTCTTCGAAAGGTTGGCGTGTATGGGAGGTTGTAAATCTTGGGCCATTAGCCATCGATGATGGGGCAGCAATAGGCCTTGAAGGCGTCTAGCCTGCTGTATCTCCCATTGAAGGAAAAGGAAAAAACAAAGATGACAGGAATGGCAGAACAAGGTGGAATTATGACATTTCTAATCATTCGGTGCTCTTGTGGGAGCAGATTTCCAGAGAACTACAGTCAGTGTGAATGGCAGTCTGTCTGGAAACCGGACCGCCTCCGTTCTGTGCTCGGTGGGAACCAGGGCTCAGTGTCCCTCTCTCGTTAGCTTTTCCTTCAGTTTTTTAAAGGTTCAAAGTTGACTGACTTTGCTGTGTCACATTAAACCAAACAGGATCTAAATTAAACAAATTAGCAAGAAGTGAAAATGACAAATTTTAATATTATCTAAATATTCTAGATATTTGTGTCTCTGCCTTTACTGATCATGACATCAGCAGCAAAACCTTGAGTTCATAGTGTGTTCTGTTTGTTTTCTAGTGTTTAATGGCTTTGTATTTTGTGATTTCTAAATCCTATCATGTGTAAATGTGTGTGTTTGAGCTGTTGTCGTCAGCCAGGACTCTCATAAAAAAAGAGATTGAAAACCTTGAGAGTCATCTACAATAAAACAAATTGTTACACGGACATGTGTGAAGCTGAACTCATTACAAACCTTTAATAACGTGGACACAATATTCAGACCCTGAATATGACGTGATGCCTTGATGATGAAGATGATGATGATGATGATGATGATGATGATGACAGTATTTTCTCTAAATCCTTTGTAGATAATTTCTTTAGATATTTCCACAGAGGCTGCTTTTCTGCTGCAGGATTTGTGCAGTGATGCCCTTGAGCACGTTTCATTCTTCTGCTGCCTCCATCTTTCCCTGCTGCAGGCAAGACTAACAGAAAGGATGATACGGTGTGACACTCGTTACCTGTTTAGATCTTTGTACTGCTGCTTCACCCTGAGGGTGAGGCCGGCTTTTCTGTCACTTCAGTTCCTGTTGAGAGTTGTTAAATTTCAGTCAGGTTGATCACACAAATTGTTGCGTCGCCCAGGAAGCTGCAGTCGACCACCGCTCCCGGGGCAGAGGGCCCCTACAGAGGAAACACTGGATTAAAATGAGTGAGAATATAATAAAAGAGCTAATATTAATGACAAAAGTTAGAAAATAAGTAATAAATAAAATCATATAGACAGTAAAATAATATTAAATAATAAAACTGTGCTAAAATATAATCATATAAAACATGCAAAGCAAGTAATAAAATATAATCATGTAAAACGAGGAACAAAACTGTAGTAAATATTTAGATAAAAGCTAACCTAAAAGGATGGGTCTTGAGCCTGGACTTAAAAACATGAACGTTCTCTGCGGCCCTGAGGTCCTCTGGCAGCTCGTTCCAGAGGCGAGGGCCATAATGCTGGAAGGACGCCTCGCCGTGAGTGTGTTTCCTGACTTTAGGGATGACCAGGAGACGCCTGCCAGAGGAGCGCAGAGGCTGTGAGGGTTCACATGGTAAAAACAGTTGTGAGAGATAAGATGGCCCAAGACCGTTAAGACACTTAAAAACCATTAGAAGAACCTTAAAATGGATCCTGAAACATACGGGGAGCCAATGCAAAAAAACTGGTGTAATGTGCTCCCGCCTCCTGGTCTTCATCAGGACACGTGCTGCCGAATTTTGTAGAAGTTGTAAGCCTGAGATGCTCTTTTTAGGAAGACCAGAAAGCAGGGCAGTGCGGTAGTCTATCATACTGGTGATAAAAGCATCCATCAGCATCTGCGTATTGGCCCGAGAGAGAATGGGGCGGACTCTGGCGATGTTCTTTAGATGATAAAAACCTATTTTTGTGATATTTTTAATGTGTGGGATAAAAGTCAGCTCAGAGTCAAAAATCACACCCAGTTTCTTCACTTGTTCAGATGGATTAAAAGACAGAGATTGTAATTTCGGTAAAAGCTTCTCTCTCTGGGCCTCAGGACCAATGACTAAAACTTCAGTTTTGTCCTGGTTGAGCTGGAGAAAGTTCTCTGCCATCCAGGATTGAATGTCTAAAATACAGTTAAAAAGTGCATCCATTGACCGAGAGTCATCAGGAGACACGGAGATGTACAACTGTGTATCATCAGCATAAATGTGAAAGTTAACCCCCTGTCTCCTGATGACTCCGCCAAGAGGGAGCATATAAAGATTAAAAAGCACTGGGCCTAAAATTGAACCCTGGGGCACACCACATGTAATCCCATGGACCCTAGAGGAACAGGAATCCAAGCTCACCATGAAAGTCCTGTCTGTGAGGTAGGATGTGAACCATCTATGTACAGCACCAGAGAGGCCGATCTGTTTTAAACGAGTTAAAAGAATAGTGTGGTCTACTGTATCGAAGGCAGCACTTAGATCCAGTAGAACCAACACTGTCAACTTCCGTTCATCATAATTTAATCTAAAATCATTTAAAATCTTCAGAAGGGCTGTCTTGGTGCTGTGGTTCACCCTAAAACCAGACTGAAATTTCTCTAGGACATTATTAGTGTTTATAAAATCATTTAGTTGATTTAAAACCAACTTTTCTAAAATTTTGCTTAAAAATTGTAAGTTGGATACCGGTCGATAATTGTTTAATTCATTAAAATCTAAATTGCTCTTCTTCAACAGGGGCCTCACCACCGCCCTTTTAAAGGCAGCAGGAAAGACCCCCGTCTGAAGGGAGCAGTTCATCAGGGTTAAAATCTCATCACTAAAAGATCCATAAAATTGTTTAAAGAACGAAGTTGGAATTGGGTCCAGAACACATGTGGTGGGTCTCACTGAGGAGAAAATTTTATCAAGAGTCTCAGCTTCAACCCATCGACATTAATATACAGGACAAAGCTGTCCAGTGTTTCCTCTGGTATAGACACACATTCTAAGATCTTATTACTTATGGAGGATAAAATATTCCGTCTGATGGTGTCTACCTTCCCTCTGAAGTGGGCTGCAAACTCCTCATAGAGTGCATATGAGGGTGTTTTCTGAAGTGAATCTGATGTACGGTTTACAATGTTGTTTATGGTGGAAAAAAGTATTCTGGGATTGTGTTTATTGTCTAGAATGAGTTTGGAAAGGTATGCATTTCTTGAATTTCTCACTGCGTTATTATATGATTTAAGTAGCTCTGTATATATTTAATGATTTATAGTTATTTTGTTCTTTCTCCATCTCCGCTCTGCAACCCTGCAATTTCTCTTTAGTTTCTTTAGATTTTCATTTCTCCATGGTGAAGCACGTTTTGAATATAGACTTTTGATTTAAGTGGAGCGAGCAGATCGAGAGCGGATTTCAGTCTTCTGTTAAAATCATTGACAGTAAAATCACAAGAGGCAGTTACCGGAGTGGGAGGGATCTTTCTAAAAACTTCAAGAAAACCTGCAGCCACTTCAGGGGTGAGATGACGCTTCCTCACAGTTCTCACAGAGGGTTCCCACTGGATAAAACTGGTGATGCTAAAAAATACACAGTAGTGATCAGAGACAGCCAAATCAATAACAGAGGACACACTGGTGGACAGGCCATACGTGATGACCAAGTCCAGGGTGTGTCCTCTGTTGTGAGTTGGCTGTGTGACATGTTGACTAAAATCCATATAACTCAGAATATTTAAAAACTCCTTTGAAAAAGGATCAGAAGGATTATCTATATGTAGATTAAAATCACCGGCTAAAATGATCCTTTCAAAGGAGTTGTGCAGGATTGCTAAAAACTCTGAAAATTCTTGAATAAAAATGGCACTCTGCTTAGGAGGCCGATAAACTGTGACACATAAAATCTGAGGAGAGCTAAAAACTGCTGCTGTATATTCTAAAGTGGTAAAATGATCAAAGAAAACTGGTTTGGCAGAAAGTATTGATGAACTAATGAAAGCAGTACCGCCTCCCCTTTTGCTACTCCTCGTTGAAAAATAAAAATTAAAATCTGGCGGAGAAGCCTCTGTGAGAACAACAGGTGCATCTGAACTCAGCCATGTTTCTGTTAAAAGCAGTGAAGATTACGATCTAAAATCAGGTCATTTATTAAAAACGTTTTGCTCAGCAGACAACGAACATTTAAAAGAGCCATATTAATAGTAACTGGTGAAGGAGTGACTGTATTAACTGAAGGTGGGACTTTTGGTAACTGTTTTAGATTATTGGGGTTGCTTTTGTTTGGTTTATGATTGTTTGTCCGCTCTCTGCTGATAATAACAGGTATGAATGAGGTACGGCAAGGTCCAAGTCCAATATGTGATTTACTGTTAAAATCAGGGCTGGGATGTCAGGAGATATCGATCCTCATAACTCATGAATCAGAGACAGAAAATCAGCTGTGTGATTAATAATGTCAGCATCGGGCTTTTTGCATTGCTGAAAAGTTAAACACCAACTTAGTGGAAACAGTGAGGTTTGCTTTTTATTCTTTAGCAGAAATATTGCAGTAATTTTGTTCAGTGTGTGGAATGAACTGTTTAAAACCAACACATTACTTCTACATAATCAGCACTTCTCTGTTTGCAGAATCAACTTGAGGTTTTGCTGCTAAATTAAAATTCAAACCAGCCTTTTCCTTAAAAATAAGATCCTCATTATGCTGTCCATCCATCCATCCATCCATCCATCCATCCATCTGCATCCGCTTATCCGGAGTCGGGTCGCGGGGCCAGTAGCTTAAGTCGAGAGGCCCAGACTTCCCTCTCCCCAGCCACTTGGGCCTAGCCTAGCGAACTAGACCAAATTCTTGCTTTTCAAAGTTTGGTCTAGGCATGCTCCATTGGAACCTCAGCAGCTCCTACCAGGACTCTGGCTAGCCAATCACAGCTCTCTAGAGGGGTTTCAAACACATAAAGATCTGTGATTGGTCCATAATGGTGGGCCAATCATAGTGCTCTATCTGCTTAGTGAACAAACCACAGAGCTTTATCCGCTTTGTGGGCCAATCAGGGCACTCTATATGACTGGTGGGTGGGATGATGCAACAGAGTGAAACAAGAGTATGTCACATTCATTGTCCAGTGGAATGCGGAGATCATTTGAAAGACAACGGTAGAACCCGCCCCACAACCGAGAGCCATCAATGGAGCATGGCCAGACTAAATAATGCATTTATTTAGTCTGGCTTGCCAGGCTAACTTGGGCCAGCTCCTCCGGGGGAATCCCAAGGTGTTCCCTGGCCAGGTGAGAGACATAGTCCCTCCAAAGTGTCCTGGGTCTACCTTTAGGTCCCCTCCCAGTTGGATGTGCCCGGAATACCTCACCAGGGAGGCGTCCAGGAGGCATCCTGACCAGATGCTCGAGCCACCTCAACTGGCTCCTCTCGATGTGGAGGAGCAGCGGGTCTACTCCGAGCCTCTTTCGGATGACCGAGCTTCTCACCCTATCTCTAAGGGAGAGCCCAGCCACTCTGCAGAGAAAACTCGTTTCGGCCGCTTGTATCTGCGATCTCGTTCTTTCGGTCAATACCCAAAGCTCATGACCACAGGCGAGAGCAGGACCGTAGATCGACCGGTAAATCGAGCTTTGCCTTCCGGCTCAGCTCTCTTTTCACCATGACATACCGGTACAACACCCGCATCACTGCAGATGCCGCACCAATCCGCCTATCGATCTTACATTACAGCTTTCCCTCACTTGTGAACAAGACCAGAGATACTTAAACTCCTCCACTTGGGGCAGGACCTCATCTCTGACCCGGAGAAGGCATTCTACCCTTTTTCGAGTCAAGACCTAGGTCTCAGATTTAGAGGAGCTGATTGTCATTATGCTGTGCGTTAATAAATATAAGTGTGTATTTTTTTAGTCTTACATGCAGATTAAATAGATTTCCATCCTATTCAAACATTTCAAATATTCACGCCTTTAACCCCAGTAGTTTTTTTAATACGTGTTTCTGAATATTTCCACCAGCTGAACTCTATGAAACTGTTGGCGGGAACCTGTGTGATTGTGCATTTACTTTTGTGTCAACACCAGACCCTCTTTATGTGACTATTGGATAAAATATTCTCAAAGTCCTTCAATTGAGCATGGGCATAGGGCAGGGGTGGGCAAACTTTATGAGCTGTGGGCCACAATGGGTTCAAAAATTTGACAGAAGGGCCATACCAGGAGCAGATGGATGGTGTTTGTGCGAAGTAATACAAATTACAAGGAAACGTCATTGCATAAAAGGGTTTACCTTTAATAGGTAGTAAAGCATGAACATTCCAGGCTTTTTGAAAAAAGAACTGCATTTATTAACAACAATAAATAAACACTCTATCCTTTGACATATACTGTACTTCTTCCCCTTTTCAGAGATGGTGATGCATCAGTGACTCATTGGCTACAACACAGTCAGCTTGCTGGTTTTCAACCCCCTTTTTGTACAAACTATTTTCCAAATACATTATTTTTCCCACACAACACAGTAGGAAACTCACATTCATTTTCACTGTGAACAGCCTTTGTGGTAAAGCATAAATATGCAAGGATTTTTTGAAAAAATAACTGCATTTATAGCAGAAAAAAATCTTTCACAAAAAATAATTATCATCCTTTGGCACACGCCCACCTAACCATATACTTCTTCCCCTTTTCAGATCCATCAGTAATTCTCACTGGCTACAACACAGTCAGTTTCGCACACACACACACACACACACACACACACACACACACACACACACACACACACACACACACACACACACACACACACACACACACACACACACACACACACACACACACACACAACCTGTTTTTTTTGTGCAAACTTTTTCCAAAATGCATTTTTTCCCCCACAACACAGCAGAGAAACACATTCCTTTTCAGTGTGAACAATGTGGTTGTAGTTGGTCTCCCTTTTTTGCCAGTGCATCAAAGTCTGGAGTAAGTTTTGTTGTAGCAATTCTCAGGATGGATCTGAAGTGTTGGTCCGTCAGCTTAGATCTGTGATGCGTTTTGCTGATGTTCATGAGGCTGAATGTCTGCTCACACACACAGGTCGAGCCAAACAATGCCAGCATCTTCTGTGCCATCCTCCGCAGGTTTGGAAACTTGGCTTTGTGAAGTGAAGCATAAAACTTTTTCAGCTTACGAGAGTTGAACTTCTCCTTCAACATGGAGTCAGACTGAAGATCTATCAGTTCTAACTGCAGCTCCTGCGGTGCTGTTTCAGGATTTTGAGACAGGGGACAGCACACAAACTCAAGTGACTTTTCAAGTTTTGCAAAATCAGAGAATCGACGGCAGAATTCTCTGTTCAGGTCATCCAGAGATTTGCTGTATTTCTTCGTATTTCCAGGTGCCTCTGTCTGTCTGCATGGCTAATGTTTGGAAATGAGCAAAGGATTTTTTAAAAATTTGGCTAGAGAATAAGGTCAGCTTGGATTTAAAGGCTGTCACATTTGTGTACATGTCATGTACACGCTGATCTTTTCCCTGTAGCTTCACATTCAGTTCATTCAATTGTGAAAAAATGTCCACAGAATAAGCAGAGTCACAGAGCCAGTTCTTGTCCCTCAGCTCAGGAAATTCATCGGATTTCCCCATTAACTCCAAAAATGCACTGATCTCCTCTTTCAGCTCCCACACTCGTTGCAACACTTTGCGCAGACTTAACCAGCGGACACGAGAGTGGTAAAGCAGGTCCTGGTGATCCGCATCAGTTTCCTCCAGGAACGCAATAAACTGACGATGCTGGGTTCCCTGTGCTCGTATGAAGTTAACAAGCTTTACAACTGGATTAATTACGTGATTAAGCTGCAATACTGACTTGCACAGAGACTCCTGATGAATGATGCATTGAAGGAAAATAACATTATGTTCAGGGTTTTCCTTTTTCACTTTATCCCGGATTCTTTCAGCAGTCCAACGTGTTTTCCAGTTAAATTAGGTGATCCATCCATGGTGACGTTGGCAAGCTTACTCCAAGGTAGCTTCAATCTTTCAATGACAGCCGACACCCGGTCAAACGAGTCCTCTCCCCGGGTTTGTCCTTTCAGGAACTTCATGGCAAAAAACTCCTCCATTACCTCAAAATGCTCGTTAATCCCCCGAATAAAAATAAGGAGCTGAGCAGTGTCTTTTATATCATTACTTTCATCCAGTGCCAGCTAATATAAATTGAAGGATTCTGCCTTCTCGTTTAATTGGCTTTCTATGTCTTCATCAATTAGTTCCACGTGACGAGTCACAGCCCTGCGTGATAAACTAACCTTTTCAAACTCATCTTTTTTCTCCGGACACAAAATACCTGCAGTCTCTATCATGCATTCTTTTAAAAACTCGCCTTCTGAAAAAGGCTTGCCAGCCTTTGCTATTTGGAATGCTAGTAAAAAACTTGCCTTAGTATTTGCCTTTTGAATCGTAGTTTGTCATTGAAAAAAGTTCTGCTGAGCCTGTAAATTAGCTGTCAACCTCTCAGCAGTAGCCGCTCGTTCTTGTGTTGATAGCTTGCTAGCGTAGTTAGCATGCTTTGTGGAAAAATGACGGCTGATATTGTATTCTTTGAATACTGTGACTGTTTCTTGGCATATCAAACAAACAGCTGTTGATTGAAATTCAGTGAAAAAATATTTTGTTGTCCACTCTTTATTGAAAACTCGGCACCCACTGTCCACCTTTCTTTTCTTCAGACGACTCATTTTTATGAAAGCGTGAAAGGGGGAAAAGCATGAAAAAGAGTAAGTCCAATATAGACAGATTCAGTGAGCGATTTGTGTAGAGCGCCATCTTCTGGATTCCTGAGAATAGAAAATTACGTATAAATTATGTAATGTCCTTGTATTTGGGGTTGTTTAGTCCTCTCATAATGGACAATAAGTCCTGTGCATTTGGGAATATTTATATTTTCTAATTTATTTATCCAGTGAAGTCGACTGAGAACTCATTCTCATTTACAACGATGATCTGGCCAAGAGGCAGATTGTTGTTGCACTTGATTAGCCAAAGTTATAGAGGGAACAGAATATTACTCAATATACCTGCTTGGAAACTGATAAGAGTTGCACAGTTAGCTAGTAGTGATAGTTAGATTTGTGTTAGCTTTGCTATTCAGAATGCAAGTTAATGTGGTTTGATGTGAATTACTTACTGTGCTGTTTTTGTTTGGAATGAAGTTCTTTCTGTTTATATTCTTGTGGCGAACACCTTGGTCCTCGGGAAGCCCATGAAATTTGTGGAAACTGTGCGGTTTACAACATGGACAGTCATCGTTGCAGAGCAGTTTCTTGCATGCAGTTTTTTTCCAAATCTGGAGTTTTCTGTTGCTAATAGAACAGCTGATGACTACACACGTCCTCCCAGTCTTCCTTGAAATGGTCACAAAAGAAAAATCTTCCAATTCCAGCTGGTTATTTTCAAATTCCTGCTCCACAGGGCCTGACTCTGTCTGGCAATAAACAAATATAAACATATCTGTGTGTCTGACTACCAAAATAATGACGGAGACTCGAATTCTGATTGTTTCTCTGATTCGGGCTATTTGGAATGTGCCATCTACTGGAGAACCATAGGCATTGCGGGGAAAATGACAATTAATTTAGGTTTAATAACACCATGTACTATAATTCCGGCGGGCCGGATTAAAATCCCCAACGGGCCGTATGCGGCCCGCGGGCCGTGGTATGCCCATACCTGGCGTAGGGTAAACTTTGAGGAATTTTCAGGAACATTCTTGCCTGAATCTAAACCACACCACACTTCACTGAGAAATGGGACCAATCAGGGTAGACTTCTGCAAAGGAGCTACTGTCGTCACAGATTCTTCAGAATTTTTTAGAAAAAAAAAGAACAAGTATTTTGACAAGCTGAGTTGTTAAACTGACTGCACCATGCATCAGATCAGTCATTTTTACATAAGATGAAATGCAGAACCCAAAAAAAGTGTTCTCTAGATAAAATCATGAGCTCTGATTTCTTATCTAAATATGAGTGCGCTGCTGACCTAACTTCATGTCCTGGTTCCTTTTTTTTTTTTTTTTTAACATCTCAGCAGGTGCGTTCGTGTTCTGGAGTGCTGGGCAGACATCCACTCTCCATCTTTGTTTTGTTCGGTCTGTTTGGACACAAAGAGACAATCACTGAAGTCATGAGTGCAGTTCTGCTCTGACTGGCAGACTGCAGTGCATTTACAGATTCAGTCAGTAGACTGAGATATTGATCGGTTGTAATCCTTCTCCTCTGTGCTTTGATATGAGCTTCTACTATCACGGTGTTGTGTGTTTTTTTTATCTACCTTGGTTCTTTGTATCTCCGCTGAATCTTTCTGCCTGCTCCTCTCTGTGAACTGGGCGATCGAGACTCTGAGTGTTTGCAGAATCACTGCAGGATGTTGAGCCTGTGACTTACAGGTATTCATCATCAGCTGCAAAAAGAGGTGACTACTTTCAGAGGGCTGCAGCATCCTAGAGCAGCAGGAAGGAGAAGGAGGTAGTTTCAGCATCCTAGAGCAGCAGGAAGGAGAAGGAGGTAGTTTCAGCAGAGGACAGTTAAAAGACTAAACGAAACTCTCCAAATGTTCTCTCTTAAATCAACTGATGGTATTGGCTGAGCAAACCTGACCTGTGGTCCACCACAGCTCACCAGGATGTACAGTAAGAATTCCATCAACCAGCTTAGAGCATCACAATATGTGACCATTTACTTAGAAAGGAAGCAAAGACAGAAACTAAGAATCGACTATGAAAGGAACCAAATGAAATGGGTTGCTCTCATGTTCATTTGGATTTGGATGTTTGGAAAATCTTTTAACACAAAAGGGGTAAATTATTTGGAAAAGAGAATGTTATTGTTTTAATAAAGTGTAAATCACTACTCAAATCAGTACATTGTTGAAAATACAGAGAGAAAGCAGAGAACAATGCATTTGCATTTACAGTAAAAAAATCTATCTATCGTCATCAGGGGTGCCGTAAAGCTGTGAAAGATTAGGAAGATTCTAAAGGCCCACAGCTGTGGAAGTAACGGTTTTAACAAACTGGACAACGTTTCTGCTGAAATTACGATGCAGAAACATTTGCAAAACTGTTTCTGTTTCCCAGCACAGATCAACATTTTTACCAAACAGAAGCATCTCTTTGTTCTTCTTTGCAGCTTCACAGTCTCAGTGTGCTATTTATCTATGTACCTGTAGGGCTCACTCATGGAAAAACAGAAAAAGATCCGACTTTTGCGGAGCTAACGTATTTTATAGCTGTAAACACAACAAGAAAAAGCTTCCCATCCTGTTAGAGGAAAACGTAAGACAAGTCTTTGTATTTGTGACTTTGGGAGGAAGTAGAACAATGGCTGGAGTTTGCTTGGTTGTGTACCAGAACATTCCAGTGTGGTTACATTTAGGTTGAAATAATAATGTTTGTGGCAAAAAATTTAAAATGCAAACTTATCCTGATAAACACAAACATAAAGAGCACATCACTAGCTGGATTATTTAGTTTATTTACAGTAAATCCTCAGATTGTAACACCTCTGGATTGTTTCGGAGCTTCCCCAGCACCATCTAGTGAAGAGCAGGAACTGGAAGTTCTGCTGGAACCATCAGGTACCATAAACAGGGATCATTTACTGTTGTCAACATTATTTTTCTCTTGTCTCCTGTAAATTTCAAAGTTCAAAATGCAAAAAATACTGCTTCTTGTTTATTCTGTTACCATAAATTTGTGGTTTAGGGCAAAGCTCTAAAGTTTAGAAGAAAAATGGTTTTGGCCAGGATTTAAAAAATCAGACATATCTGATAACCACTGACCCACGTAGAGGAGACAAACCCGTTCTCCCTTCCCATGTAAACCAGACTGAAGGAGGACAGAGAACTTCCCAGATACTACCTGAACATTCACACACGCACACACACACACACACACACACACACACACACACACACACACACACACACACACACACACACACACACACACACACACACACACACACACACACACACACACACACACACACACACACACACACACACACACGTTCGCTCTGCAGGATAGCTGACCCAGAGAGCCAGCCTCACATCAGTGTATCAGTAAATATAAATCCACATCCGTTGCCATGACAATTCTTCTGACCAGATCAACTTTGTCATACAACGAAGTCTACGAGGATGCTTTGAGCAATCAAAGTCTGAACGGGAGAATACAGGAAATCTCGGATGATCCTCGTTAAGTTTCACACGTGAGGAGCAACGTGCACATGAAGCTGCTGCAGCTGCAGGAGTCTAGATGCTCACGTTGTGATGAGGAACGACAGGAGGAGGAAGCTCATTTCCTCCACACACACACACACACACACACACACACACACACACACACACACACACACACACACACACACACACACACACACACACACACACACACACACACACACACACACACACACACACACACACACACACACACACACACACACACACACACACACACACACACACACACATCCTTCAGCATAAATTAACAGAGCCACATGTACGGGGAAATTGTTGTCATGTGGTTGCAGATTGTTGCTGGTGAATATAATCGCATATTAGAAAGTTATACGTATGAACTAGAGTTTGGTTTAGCTAAAAATGTCCACAACTCCTCAGAGCCGGTCAAATGATGGTGACAAAAAGTTTATTTAGTGAAGGGGCATTAAAACAAACCAAATCATGGAGAAATCAGGAGGTAAAAATGAAAGTTGACATGTCTTAACATGATCAACATGTTACAGAAGGATTTTCATGTGAGAACCTCGTGTGGTCATAGAAAAATGTACTTACAGTTATGTCATAAATAAGAATTCCTCTAAGTTTTGAGAATCGTGAAGGTGTCTGAAAGCTGAAAGACTCCAGCGTCGTCTGGGACCTACAACGGCTGATCAGTGAGTTGGTGAAGGAATATCAATCCAATCACTCCAGAGGGAGATCAACATCTGAATCAACTCCATCAAAACAGTTTTTGAAGTCATCCAATATTCTTTATTTACTTGACATTCAAACAGGTTCAAAGAAAACCGAGCAGCAGCAGATCTCTGAGTCTGTAAACACACCAGCACATCTAAAAAAGGCACAAAAACAACTTCACTTCTGACCATGAAGGGAAAAAAGCTGCTAGGGATCTTTTATCTTCTGACATTAAAACTTTCCTGACAAGAAGACTCTTCAGAAAGTAATAAATTCAGCCAAGAAAACCTTGGGAGCTCTCTTTCCTCTTTATAATCTATAATCTAATATCCACCCTGTCTGGGTTGTCCATCATATACTGGCACACTATTATTTATTCTTTTTTTGATATTTAGGAATGAATCGACTTCATACATAAGATGGAATGAAAGGCTGAAACACTACCCAGTCTTTCTTTTTATGATTCACATTTAAACACATAAAATCTGCAGTAAATGAGGGCCAGTAAAAGCAAAAATGACCAATTTGTTAAGTGGTTATAAACACACATCTCAGCCCAAAATCATTTTGCTCCCTAGTTGGAGTAGACTCACAAGATTGTTCCCCCATTTAAATCAGTCTTTTGTAAAATAAATGATTTTGAGATGTTACATTTGAACTGGCTTTCATAAATAAAGTTTAAATGCATCCTTAAATCAAGTGTTTCAACGTGTGTTTGCCTAATTTTGTAACAAGGTAACTGTTAAGTTGTGAGGAAAACTGAACTTGATCCTGATCCATCTAACACAGGGGTGTCAAACGTGTGGCCCGCGGGCCGGATCTGGCCCGCAAGCGGGTTAAATCCGGCCCGCGAGATGGTTGTGTAAACTTTATTTTCATACTTTAGAATGTAGAGTGAAAATAAACTTATGTTTGTGAGCAAGTTTCCTCTGTAATGAGTATAAATAAAACAAAGCTGCACTCAAGGCTCACACAAGAACTTGAATCACATCCTGAAGTTGGCCGCCACTCAGGATGTGACTTCTGATATTGATGTGCTGGTGGAAGCTAAAAGATGTTAGGTAAAATTAGTCAAATATATTTGAAGTGCTGCATGAAACTGATCTACCCACGTGATCTGTAAGCTCTTTGAATCACTAAGGAATGTTTTATTTATTTGTTGATTTTTATTTATTTATTTATTTATTTTTTCAAATTTTCAAGTACACTTCAGGTGTTGTACTTGTACTATTTTGGATACACTGTCCTCAGGCTCCAGCCTTGTTTTATATTGATTGTATTAAAACAAATAAAACAATCTGAAGTTGTTTTTAATTTACCGGTCCGGCCCACTTGGGACTAGATTTCTCGCAATGGTGGCCCCTGGGCTCAAATGAGTTTGACACCCCTGATCTAACATGTCCTGGAGTGGTGGAATAATTCTTGGACATCAACACAAAAGCAGCTTTTAACTACTCGGCTGCTCGGGGTAGTGGCGTAGACCGTGTGGAGAACTGAGATGGTGGAGCAGCTCTTCAGGCCACTCTGTCCTTTTAAGCATTAATGAGAGAAACTGTCCAGGTTCTGCCATGATTATGCACGATCACAGAGTGTGGATGCTATCTAAAGTGGAGGCCCCCTGTTGTGTGCCAGCTTGTTGCCATGGAGACACTTTGAGTATGCCAGGCTGTCTGATGTCAGAGTGCGTGGCTGCGTGTGAATTGGCTTTATGCCTGTGAGCGTGATGTTTTTGAAGTGCTTTTAGCAAGAAATTACTCCTGAATGTATTCTCCATGTTCAGAGCTGCAATAAAAGAAATGTCTCATGAGGAAATGAGGAAAAACAACCGATTTACAACACTTTGATGTGGTTTCAGGCCTGGGTAAATAAGAAGCATTTGCATGTTTTGTTGAACTTTAAAAAGGTAAATGAAATGGGCTCTATATTTAGCTAAGTGCTAGAGAAGGTTTACATAAGAGGTATAATAACTTCCTTTTATGTTCACATGAAGACTTGATGGTTCTCTTACATAACCGGAGCTCAAACTGGGTCAGCAGTCTCTGTTGGTGAACAATAACCAGAGTGAATCTTGACGACACAAGTGGCTGTAATTCTTCGCCCTTGGGGATCTGAGTGCAGTCAAGCAGGGCAAAGTTTCACAGCATGATCATCAGAGCACAGTATGTTACATGCTAAGGACTCCCATTTCATTTATTCAGCTGCTAATGGTGAATGTTAGCACCATCATGTCACAATCTGGAAGTTAAAGGACAAGTAGTGTAAGTGAGGGTGCAACCAGAAACAATCTGATGAATCCCTCGTGGGTTAGGATGATGCAGAGCAAAGCTTCTTGATTCATGTATCAATTAATCGTTTCATCCAGATTCATTCAGAATAACGGTGAGGCAGAACATTTCTGTCTTGAGCATCGACATACATATATGGACAATGGGTTTCCATAGGCTCCAATAACACGTTTTTGTACTAAAATGGGAGGTGGCCACCACCGCCATTTTGACCGTGTCACAGGTTCCATCAAGCCCAGACAATTCCACAAAAGGGAAGAGAGGTGGAGCTGAGGGTGGGGCTGTAAGGCTGGGATCGACTGACGACACCCGGTCGAACTAGCTACAAGCTAACCTGAAGCTAACCCAAAGCTAATGCAGAGGTGGGAGCAACCTATCTACAACCGGAGTTAACTGTGCACAACACCAGAGCTTCTGAGTCAGAGATACACCGGGCTGACCGCTGGGTAAAACCGGGTGGAACACAGAGGTCTCCTGAGAGCTCCACAAGCCGTCAGCCCGCGCAGCTGACAGAAGCCGCGATCAGACAGAGATGCACCGGGCTGCATATATATATATATATATATATATATATATATATATATATATATATATATATATATATATAAGCATTATGTCTGCAGGGATGTTGAAAATACCATAGCTGGTTTTATTGCAATGTGATAATCATCTGATTAGTTCTAATTACAATGTTAGCTGGAAAATGAGGTGCATTTCAATTATGTTTTATTATTTGTGTATTAAGAAATCTGGATGTTTTATGTGTTTTGTACTGTGTGTGATTACCCAACACCAAACTGGGTATGTGTGTGTGCGCGCATGTGCAAGTATACATGTATGTGTGTGTGTGTGTGTGTGTGTGTGTGTGTGTGTGTGTGCGTGCGACTGTGTGCATGCGTGTGCAAGTCCTTGTTTTTGTTCTTATGTCTGTTCATTCTACTCCCTCGGTTGTCTTGTAATGCCCATTTGTGTTCTTTTTTCATCCATAATTTGTATCTTTTTCAAATATTTAGGTTTACTGACTTTGGAATATTACATATTTCAGTTACTTTTGTTCCTCCTGCACAGTTTATGACTCCTCTTGCTTCCTTTTGCAGTTTGTTTAACGTAAAACCTCCTTCATTATGGAACAAACAGATGAATAAGTTAGAATTCATCTTTCTATTCTTGCCTGCAACATACGTTTCCCAATAATAAGTAATAAAAATACAGTACTTGGGTTATTTGTGATTCATCGCTCACTCATCCTGTGATAACTTTATCAGTGTACCTTATGTTGACCTGGTTGCTTCAGTCTCCATTACTTTACCTGCTTTGTTCTTCTCTTCATCAAATTGTTCTTTTTTTGGTTTGTTTTCTCGTGAAATGAAATCCAGCCCGGCCCCGTCCTGCAAGCTGGACTCTGTCTGTGGGTTCTGACTCGCTCTGATCAGAGACTAATAATCAAAACCAGAGTCACCGATGTTCTAAAACTTGGATGAGCACATATGACCAAGATGGTCCAAATAGGAGCGAATGCTGACACACACACACACACACACACCGTCTCTGATGGTGTGTGTGTGTGTGTGTGTGTGTGTGTGTGTGTGTGTGTGTGTGTGTGTGTGTGTGTGTGTGTGTGTGTGTGTGTGTGTGTGTGTGTGTGTGTGTTGTTGTTGTTGTTATGAGGTGCCCCTGTGAAGTGTGTGTTATGTAATACTACAGTGCTTGCATGAAATCTAAGATGTGATGAATCTGAGCGTGTGCGGCGAGCGCCAGCAGCAATGGACAGATTAATTCTGATCCAGTGGTGTGTGAAGATGCATCCACAGACATCTTAGGTGTGTTCTTGCTGTGTCTTTCTAAATCCATGCTTTCGTTCTTTTTTAAACACAGAAACAGTTTTGTTTACCTGTTTTTAGCTACAGTTTCGCCGACGGCTGCCGGCTTCTTCAGGCTGACGCTGATGGTGGCGCGTCACTTCCTTCTCACGCCACCATCAGCGTCAGCCTGAAGAAGCCGGCAGCCGTCGGCGAAACTGTAGCTACAAACAGGTAAACAAAACTGTTTCTGTGTTTAAAAAAGAACGAAAGCATGGATGCATCCACAGATATGAGAAAAGAACAACAGGAATGAAAAATTCTCTCTGCAGCTGAGGGTGGAAAATGAGGGGAGGAAGGTCGGTGGATGAAGTTAAGCATTGAGAAATGACTGAAATGGGCTGCGCCATCTGACATGATGGTTTGTGTTTTCAGCTTCATTAAGCCTCACTGACCGAGATAATTCGTCCAGATTAAAATCTCAAACAGTAGGATGAGTTTACGCTCTGCTCTGCGAGGTTTTCTCAGGAGAATAGTCTGATGTTTCTCCACATCTTGACTTTTTGTTTGTACATTTTATCTGCTGTCCCTCTCTCCGCTTTAATGGTGTCTTTGTGTGCGCTGTTAACAGCTCTGCATCCATGTGAAGTTGTGTTTTCACACTCCGTTGGCCACGGAATAGCTGCAATTACACACGAGCTGCACGCTTCACAGACCCACAATCCACCGCGTCTGTGCCGCAGTCACAAGGACTTAATAGTCAGGACATCCTGACAGTTGTGCTGTTCACTGAAGATGCTCTTTGAACAATGAATGACCTGAAGAAGAGCTTATATAAGTTGGCTGTGATATTCTACAGAAATAAGAAAACGCAGGGATTTGGCTTTCCATCCAGACCTACAAGAAAACTTGAACCCACTTTGTTTTATCATGTAGATTCATGTTTTTGTGTTTCGTTTACTCAAACATAGTCATCTCTTCAACCTGACCCTTTCTCCTCTTTGTGACCAAACGAATAGAGCAACACGTCTCTCATTCTCTCCAAAAACAAAATACACATGCAGGAACTTCCCATCGTCCCGGGTGAGGGGAAACAAAGATGTGACATTCATGTTTAGGTCAGAGAGAGGGATCACTCTGCTGATTCTGTTCTTGTTTTGATCTTTAACAGATCACACACACTATGCCTACCATGTGGCCAAACACACACACACACACACACACACACACACACACACACACACACACACACACACACACACACACACACACACACACACACACACACACACACACACACACACACACACACACACACACACTGAAATATTGATGTCAGGTTTGAGCTAAAACTCAGAATTTAATCTAGAGCAGAAGCAGATTATTAAACCTGTGAGTTTAAAGCTTAGACTGAAAGCAAAACAACAGAAGAAAAAAAAACAAATAAGTTTAAACAAAACACAGTAAAAAATATAGTTTGTTGGAGTTGGTGAAGAAAAATCCTTCAAAAATGTAAAGCAAGGAAGGAAAACACAAAGAATAAGAAACGATAACAAGAAATAAAGAGAGAACAAAACAATGACAAAAGTAAGATATTAAATAAAAATGAAGGAAGGAAGAGAAAAAGAAAAAAATAAAAGAAATGGTAAAGAGAAAAAGTAAGAAGAGACGTGTAGTTAGGAAGGGACACATTAGGATGAAGTGAGAGAAGGGAGGAAGAACGTGACAAACCCCCCATTCCTTAGAAATTCCCACCACCCACCATGTTTTTATCTCATTTGAATTCAAGGTAGATTTAGAATCCGTTTGGGTGAAATCTGTGTGATCCACGCCCTCACACAACAGGATTTGTTGTTTCACACCAGATTTTATCCCAGCCTCTTAAAATGTGACTGATCGAGTCTGGTTTGTTGATTTTTAATGGGTTAAAGTGTATCAGCTGTAGACAGGTGTCCAGTTAAAGCCGTTTGAATCCATCAACAGTAACATTATAACATGATTCAGAAAAGAACGGCAATAATAAAAACAGGGGGAAAGACTGAGAGACAGGAAATACAGAGGGAAAAGAGGTGAAGTGCCCAAGGACACAACAGCAGCATTCT
The DNA here is from genome assembly GCF_043380555.1 of Nothobranchius furzeri. Classification (NCBI taxonomy): domain Eukaryota; kingdom Metazoa; phylum Chordata; class Actinopteri; order Cyprinodontiformes; family Nothobranchiidae; genus Nothobranchius; species Nothobranchius furzeri. The sequence continues at coordinate 53,253,370 of NC_091756.1, read as the reverse complement.
CTGGTCGGAGCCGGGATTGAATAAATAAAGAATACATTTCAAAAAAGGTAACCTCAGATATACAGAGAGAGCTGTAGGGAGGTCTGACTCTCTAAAGCAGATGGACCACACGGGCCCTCAGGGAGAACTGAGCTAGAACCCAACGAGGATAAGATGGAGACAGGTGAGAGAATCAGAACCAAGCCGCAGGTGGAGGCAGTAAGACAGATTAGGTAACACTCAGCATACTGACACACACACACACACACACACACACACACACACACACACACACACACACACACACACACACACACACACACACACACACACACGCACACACACACACCTGGCCTGTATTGGAATGTTTACTGTGAGAAGTGCCTTGAGACGACTCTTGTCATAATTTTGTGCTATTTAAATAAACTGTATTGAATTGAACATGCGCACACGTAAACACACACACACACACACACACACACACACACACACACACACACACACACACACACACACACACACACACACACACACACACACACACACACACACACACACACACACACACACAGATGAAAACCGTCCTCCTATTTCTGCTGAGTGCTTCTACAAAACATGGCTGCTCCGGGATTTCATGCTCCATAGCTCCGAATCACAGCTTCTTCTGTAATTTGGTTACAGGATGTGGTCAGCCTGCTTACGGGATGCAGGGAAGGCCCAACTCCCACATGAATTACTAATCCTCCCAAATGTTATGTGCAGATTTCACTCTGCTGTTGCTGTTTGCAAGAGCAGCAGAGGGAGTGACGCTGCCACTCGCTGGTGCCGTTACGGAACAAAATATTCTGTAGTTTTGTTTAAAAGAAAGAAAAACCCTTAAGCAAAAAAACAAAAATAATGATCTTGTTGTCCATTTTGATTTGAACCTGTATGCACATGCACATGGTTCTACAGCCAAACCGATGAAAATAACAATCCAACCAGGTTCTTGTAGTTTGTCTTCTCCCTGGTGTCGGAGACAAGTGGCCATTTTTCTGGCACAGCATCCGTGAACAACAGGGGGGCATTTGAATGAGTCTTAACCAGGTGGCAGGTTGCCATAGAAACCAACAATTTGTTTTGTATTTTAATTTCCATTACAGTCACTTTTTGAGTCACAGCAGCTGTTGTTGAGCATTTGTTTGTTTGCAGATGCCTTACATGTTATGAGGCTGTGGTTGTTTTCTAGCCTGGCCTGCCAGACTCGTCCTCTGTTTAATTCTGCACAGAGAAGGCGTCTGGTAACTCACAGGCAGAGAGGCACATGAGGGGCGGGACTAGGCAGCTCAAAAATAACCAATCAGAAAAAAGATGGAAATGCCGACTGCATCGCGCAACGCAGTAGTTTTTTTAGATGTAGAAAAAAATGGCGTCTGATAACGGCGCAAACATCTTTTGTTTTTTTTTAGAAGAAATGCTTTTAGCGCTTCTACTTGTTGTGGTTTAAAAGACATCTGAGTCATTTAGAACAGAGGAAAGAGCCACAGCGAACTCCACCGCTGTCTTCGTTGTTTATGAGAAACTGCGCCTCGCTGTGTGTGACGTCCATGACGCTGCAGTTTTTTAGCTGTAGTCAAAAATGGCGTCTGGCGACAGCACAACCATCATTCTTTAGAAGAAAGGCTTTTAACACTTCTACTTTTTGCTGTTTTAAAGAAGTGTCCAAGTCATTAGCGGAAAGAGCCGCAGCGAACACCGCTTCAGTCGTCATGTTCGACAAACTCGGCATTATGGTGTGTGACTTTCGCTACTCAGCGCTGATTGGCTCGGTTAGAATTCTCAGGGGGTGGGGTTACTTGAATAGGAGAGTTCCCAGACCCTTTCTCTGTGTAGAATTAAACAGAGGAGGAGTCTGGCAGGCCAGGCTAGTTGTTTTCTACTAGTTTGAAAGAAGGAACACGACCCCTGCATCAGGTCACGTGCAACACCAGCTGCATGGTGGACAGCTTTGTGTTTGGCCTGATCGTCTTTACATGCTGTTTGCCCCAAATGGGCCCGATCAACCACCCTTACACCAATCTGTTTTTCCTCCTGTCACCATCATTTTCTGCATCTTTTTTCAGTGATGAGGCTTCCTGTTGTCATGCTGCCTTCCATCTCTTTCAGCGTATGATGGAAGTTAGGTGTCACCAGCAGGGTGGGGGAGGACAGAGGAGGATGATGATTTGTCTCCCTACTGCCAGCGTTTTAGATGCTGTGACTGGGTGAGAACAGGAACTGTCTCTGCCACACACAGATGCACCTTTGCAGATCTTGCTGTGAGGTGTTCATACTGATTTTATCCACTTCTTGTCCCATGATCCAGTTTATGACCTTTGCAGCAAAACCTGAGATCTCTTTTTTTTTTTACTGATTTGCCTTTGTTTTTGTGGGGGTGTATTCGGTGTAGTAGGATGAAACAGATGTGTTTCTGCAGTTAAACCTCTGGAGACTTCTCCTACAGGCTGGACTGAAAACCAACTGCTGCTAATGTTACTCTGTTGGCTCCTAAAGTAGCAGTTATGATGCTTTAAATAGCCTGCCCCCTGATGCTGCAGATTGTGGGAAATATCAAGCATGATTTCTGATGCATGAGGGGCCTTTAGTGCATATGCAAGGGTTAATAAAAAGCCTCAAAGGTCTCTGAAGCTGAAATGCCACTTTCCTCCTGAAATCTGAATGTAGAAAGAGGAAGTCTTTGACAGTAATCAATAAACAGCTGCAACAAAACATGTTAGCGTTTGAAGCAAGGCGAGGATAAGTCTGTCATGGTTTGCTTGAAAAATGTAGAAATAAATAAAAACCTGTAAAAACAGAAAGAAAACAAATAATAAAATTGCCGTCCTTCTCAAAATAAAATAGTTAATTTTAAATTATTAGAACACTAGGCAGCCAAAAGGCATTTTTTGTGTAATAACATTGTTCCAGAAGTTTGTGTTGTTTTACTCACTCAGCAGCTGTCACGTTGTGGGGATGTTTAGGACCCAAATATGCAGATTACCCAGACGACAAGAGGCAGAAGTTGGTTCAAAGTAAAAATCCTTTTATTTGCAGGATAAAAGAACAAAAATAAATCCAAGGCAGCGAGCCAAAGTCCAAAAGTCCTGGAGCACAGGACACCCAAAGCTCTCTTAGAGCACCAAAAATCCTAGAGACAAGCAGCTCACTAAGAGCACGAAGACCTAGAGAAGAAAAGCTCAGACAGAGCACGAACAAACGCTGACAGAAATACAATGGACCGACAACCACACAGAGACAAGACAGGGCTTATATAGACTTCGAAGATGAGAGGGAGATGGATTGCAGGTGTGTGGGGAGAGGGACCAGGTGAACACAATTACTAACTCAGGGAGGAGGAAGAAAACACTGGTGGAAAAAACACACTAAATAATGAAAGGCTGTAACAAAGGAAAATGACCTAAGAGAAAAACAAAAGACCAGAAGGTATGAACCACAACTAATATTCTAAGGGAAAGCTGACACTAAAGGAAAACACTACAGAAAGAAACTACAGGGGCGTGGCTAAGAGGGGGCCAAGAGAGCACATGACTTGGGAGAGGGAAGTCTGAGGAGGGAAACCTAGAGGGAAAATGGGGAACACCAGGAGACACATGAGGAAGACACAGACACGACACATGAGGGCGCTAGAAGACACAAAAGGAGCACCTAGAGACGAATGAGGACAAAAGGAGACACATGAGGTGAGACGCAGACACAGACCATGACAGCAGCAGCTGTTCTTAGTGTTGTTCCAAAGGGTTTTCTTCTTATTAGGGATGCACCGATACCAAGACCATTATCGGTATTGGTACCATACCGTGTGTATTTGTTTGTACTCGTACTCATACAAAATTCCCCGATTCCACATAACCTTTCCGCCAGTGTTGTGCCTGAACGCGTTCATTGAACGATCGTTCATGAATTTGTTCATTTTTTTCGTGAACGTGAACTGAACTCGTTCGTATTTTGCCTGACGAACGTAAAATTGAGTGCGTTCGTCCTAGCGTGTGTGAACGGGTTTATGAACGCGTTCTTTCGCCGTTCTAGCTCCAGATCTCCACGGAGCTTTTCCAGAGCTAAATTCTAGCTAAAACATCCTGTTAACTATAGAGTTTATAAAAAGCAGAACCCGCAAATGCGGCCAAACATAGGCAGTAGCAGCTGGTGCGGCGTCTACTCTTCTACGTCTATGCTGTGTGCAGGAGTCAAAGTTCATTCAGAGAAATTTAACTTGACTTAACTGAAAGATTATACATGTTTTAATGTTTTGCACTTTTAATATTGCACTTAGAGTTTGCTACCTCAGAATGCTTCCTAAGATTGTTTAATAATTTCCCATTAAAAAAATGTTCAAGTAATGTTTTTCTCATGTTACTGAGAATATACTGTAGGGTAAAAACTGCAGCAGGGTATGAGTGTGGACTGAATGGGTGCCAACTATTGGAAAACTATTTCATAAGTTTTATATATATATATATATATATATATATATATATATATATATATAGGAGAAAAAAGAACTATGAACATCTGGAACAGTAAATTTAGATCAAAAATTTTCAACTATGAGCTAAGAAACAAACTTGTTCATTTTAAAATGTATGAACTGAACTTTGAACTAGTTCATTTGTTAAATGAACTTTCCCAACACTGCTGTCCGCTACAGTGGGTGTCGAATGAATGGCAAAAATGGCAACTGATGTTTATTTATTGCCAGTTTAGCCTGGTTTTAACTAGTTCAAGCCCAGTTCACTTGTGGGAAGATTTAGCACTTAGCACATCTAGGTGGGGCTAATAGGCAGTGGTGTTTACAGACATTTAGAGTTAGCTAGCTAACAAACATTAGCTTATGTTCTCCCTGCACCTGTGTTCAAGTTTGATCAAGTTGCCAACTTTACCAGAGTTCATGTGTCATCATGTGCAAAAGGTCAAAGAGCAAATGCCCTGCTGCATCAATCCAAGACACATAAAATAGAAGATCAAGAGCGGAATAACCAGATTAAGGGGGCTTTATGGGCTTGGGGCTAATTTAAAATGAACTGGCAAACACCTACATGGGCTTTGTTTAGGTGGCTGCCCTGAAACGTTGACACTTGTGCTGCAGATATTTTTCTGAGAGTGATTCTGTTAGCTCTGGAAAAGGGAAGTTCTACAAAAGCAGAAGGAAACACTTTCAGATTATTTGCGAGGAGTGAAATGGCCTTTATTGGTACTCTGTTTCTAATTAAGGATTTGTACTCATGGTTTGAAAATATCTGGTATCGGTGCATCTGTAGTTCCAATCAACCTTTTCAACACGTATGCAGGAAGAAACCACAGATCAGTGAGAAAACAAAGAAAGGTGTGTTTTATTTTCTCATTCTCTTTAAATTTACAGTGAGTCCCTGTGATAAAGTTTGTCCTCCAGGCAACAACCAGACTATCTATTATGTTGAAACAAATTTTGATGCTTTCTGATGATCTTTAAAAGTTGCAAACATTATTAGCCTCATATTTTAAAAAAGAAAACACTCCTTCAAAAGTGCTGGAACCTTCTCTTGAAACGCATTTTCCTCAGATGTTTGCATTCTGATTGATTGGGTGATGGTGGCACAGGAGTTAAGTGCTCGCTCCATAATCGGAAGGTCATCTGTTGCTACAATGCAGCTCATCACCACCAGCATATGAATGTGTGAATGGGTGAATGACTGATTGTGTTGTAAAGCGCCTTGGGGAGTTCTAGGACTGTAGAGGTGCTATATCAAATGCAGGCTGTTGGTAATTACACACAGACGGTCCTGTTCTGTGTCCCCAGCTTCAGTTTGTGTTAAGTGTTCCCACCTGTCTCTCGTTCCCTAATCGCCCTCTTGTATTTAAGCCCTGTCCGCTTTGTGCTGTGGGTCGGATCATCTGTATGTCTCTGTCCTTGTGCTTTTGTAATTTTGGGTTCCTGACATTACCACCTAGAGACTTTAAACCTTCAACATAAGTATAAATGGAGTATAAATGTCAACGCACCCCTCAGATCTTCTGTTTGAAATGCTTTGTTTGGCGTTTCTGCAGATGTTTTTGGTTTTGTGAGATTCTCTAAAAATTGTGTGTTGAAGATAACAACCACCCAACTGACAGCTGACACCTTTAACCTGGTCCAGTATACCTGCAGCAACTAGAATCCATCACACATTCACAGCTGCATCACATGATTCTGGAAATTTGGGCATGATTCAGTGAAAAGATTCACAATGCACAATGCTGAGGGACATTAATTACTCAGCTGGAATGAAACAGTGCAGCAATAATTTACATCCATATCTTATGTAATGGCATGAAAAGGCTTGTTGTCCTCAGCTTGATGTATGCAGAAGAAAGCGACATTTAGAAGATGCTGCGGGCCAGATCTGCATCTCACAGATACTTATTACTCTGTGTCCTTACCTCACATTCAGACATGTGTGAGGTCTCATTTATGAGAGCTCCCAGCCCTTTTTTATTTCCTTCAGAGCGTTCAGACTATAATAATTTCAGATATAATTGATATTTTTAGAGAGCTAATTATGCTGATTGTGTTTTTCTTGTCTCATTTAGCTTCTTTCATCTTTCATTGCACTTTTCCACATTGTACTCAGCCCACATTAAAGGAGTTTAAATGTTAGTTTTAGATTAATTCACTGCATTCTGGACACACCCTCTGTCTGAGGATGGCTATGGACATTCCTGTCTTCCTGCTGATCCACATCAGACCAACATAAGCTAAAAGGCTCAGGGAGAGTTGGTGCTGAAGCAACGCCGCAGTAAACCTTTATTTATTGGTTTGGATGTGAGCAGCTGCAGGGTAAGAAACATCCTGGATCGACAGATGATAGAGACAGGGTTGAGAGTTTGGACTTGACTCAGGCCTAGTCCACACGTAGCCGGGTTTTTTTTTAAACGAATATCCGCCCCTCCAAAAACTTGCATCCACACCACCTCGTTTAAAAAAGAAAAACTCTGTCCACACGTACCCGGATAAATACGTTGTTAAGGACATGCCAGACCTGTAGGCGGCAGTACTTCCCCCGTTCTTAACCTCGTCCTTCGTCTGTGGTCTTCCGCAAGGAGCAGTAATTCCGCTTGCAAAAACAAACAAGCAAAAGGCGCTTGGGCAATTGATAAAGCGAGCGCAGCTCTGAGGGCATTCATGCTGTCGGCTAGTGTAAACACAGGTCGCACACGTGATGTCAGCATTTTTTGGTCGCGGAAAGTGACGTTGCAGACCTTAAAACTCCGGTTTTGTCTGTCCACACGCAGACACCCAAAACAGAGAAAACGCAGATCTTCACTTTGGCCAGAGTTTTTGAAAAGATCCGTTTTCGTGTGGATGACAGGCCAAAACATGGAAAAATATCTATGTTTTTGCAGATCCCCGGCTACGTGTAGACAGTGCCTAAGTCGGTCAACTGTGATTTAAGCATCTGACATGCAACATCTCAGTCTCTCTGATGGGTCAATCACAACGACTCATTCTGCATAACATGTTGTTCTTCTGAAAGTTACACATAAATAGATAGTAGACAAAAAAAAAATATCCAAATGAATTGCATTTTTACCTAAAGGATCATGCTATTTTAAACCTTTAAAAACAAAGGTAGGCATGGTATTTGATAAAATATTATCATCGGCACTATTGAGATGTCATGTCAGCGAAGCTCTGACCACGCCTGCTCCAGCATAATGTGCCAACAGTAGTGTCTTAAATCACACTGCTGTAGTGCTGGCCTTGGTAGTCCAGTGGTTAAAGTGTCTGCTCTCTGCTCAGTTTTGCCATGTGCTGATGTGGATTTGACTCCCAGTGGTGTTGGCAATGATTTATTTAGCCAGCTGAAGCAAATTTCATTTTTTAATATTTTTGTTTTATTGGTTATTTTCTGCAAAATAGTTTGTGTCTCTAAAGATCTTTGAATTTGGTCATTTTCAAGCAGCATTTTAGTTTATTTACTCAACTCACCTCACACTGGCTTGATAAACAAAGAAAATAAAAAAACAGACGGGTCTTTTTTTTATTATAAACAGTTTACCAATAAAGGGTTGAAAACATCAAACTAGCAAATGTAGCTAAAGAAGAAAAATTAAAGTTACTGCTGCAACCGGCTGGTGAACCGGTGTAAAACAACATGACAGGAAGTTACTCTCTAGGCTACCAAGTCTGTTATAAATCACACACATATCCTGTGCTGGCCATCACATGTGTCTGTAGACAGGACGCATGGCTTTTCTGGCAGCGTTTTGTCCCCAATGCAGAAGTAAATAGTCAGAATATTTACTCGGGTACCAGTGGAGGTTTAAAGCAGTCCTTTGTGACATAAAGGTCACATTCTTAACTGCAGCATGACTTGGAGAAAGCGGGCATTAGTGACCTACTTCCAAGGGAGGTGGGCTCCAGATCCAAGACTAGCTTCTGGGGGAGGAGACATGTTTGATGACTTAGTTTCCATCCTCATGTTTGCAGGTTTCAGCCCAGAATCTGAAAAATTGCACCTGAGACAGGAAAATTCAAAGATACTTTATTGATCCCAGAGGGAAGTTAGAGTTTCAGTACACACAATTCTGAGATTAGACATACATGGGAAAAGACACATGACAAGAATTGGTGACTGTGGTCATTCGCTACCCGAGTCGCACTACCTTAACAGAGATCAGAGGGGTTTACATGAGGATTGGGTCAGGTACCAGCCTAGTGAACTAGTTTGGTCTAGGAACGTTCCACTGGAACCCCGCGGTCCTCTAGCAGCATTCTGGTGGGCCAATCACAGCTCTCTATTGAGGTCTCAGAAAATAGAGTGTTGTGATTGGCCCGTCATTGTGGGCCAATCACAGCACTCTATTGGCTTTGTGAGCAAATCAAGGAGCTCTACTGGTTTGGTGGGTGAGATGATGTAACAGACTGGAACAAGATGGCAACAGTTCGTTTGAAACGGCTTCTACATCAGTTTTGGACTATTTGGACTTGGGCTTTATTAGCTTTTGGCTCCTACACTTTGGAATGAGCTGCCTCTGACTGTTAGGCAGGTGCCTTCCCTCCAGAATTTTAAGTCCCATCTGAAGACTATTCCTATGTTCAGGCACTTCTAGCTCTGGGGATTGCAACAATGTCTTGTTCTGAACTCTTTTTCCTTTATGCTTCTTTTCCTGCTCTTTGATTTTTATTGTTTTGATTATTGTTAATTGCTGCCCTAGTGGTTGTGTTCAGCACCATGTGCTTCTGCTGAAGTTGTTGAAGGTACTTTATAAATGAAATAAATGATATCAGGTCTAAAGGAGCTTTATGGATTATGAATGTTTTATGTTTTGTTTGGTGTCGGGAAGTCACTAATATGAAAATTTACCATCTGAAGACAAACCTAGCCAGTTGTCCAAAACAGATCCAATGCTGTTAATAAACATTCACAAGCCAAATGATCAGGTCCACCCTGCCAGTACTGGGTTGGATCCCCTAACAGAACGTCATTTATTCTTCATTTCATTTATGCAACAAGGTGTTGGAAACATTTCTGAGGATCTGCTCCATGTAACGTGAT